>NW_026513108.1:0-62196 GCF_027579735.1 Bombina bombina
CAACAGCTAGCATCCGAGAGTCTAAAGACCATGGGATGACCAGGGGCAGTTCTTATCTTGAGAAGACGAAAGTCTCCAGAGATCTTTGCAGGATCGGTCTCCTAACATCCTTGAAAAGGGATAACAATGGGAGCCTCGCAGCTCCTGGTTGAGAGGCAGGGAAGCCCCTGCACTCTGCATACTAGAGCTAATGAAACACTGAGAAAAGGAAGAACATGCTCGCACTTCCAGAACAAATGACCCAACCCAAGACAGGAGGGAAGGAAACATCGCCACCGTAAAAGGAATGCGACTAGGCCATCATCTGGAGATACCACAAGAGAAGACGCAAATCGTCCACCAGATACTAGACCTCCGGAAGTCAATTACATCTCCAGACTCCAAAGGAATGGAGTCCCCAGGGACCCTAGGAACCACAATGACATCTGAAAAAGTCACGCATCTCAAGTAATAATGCCAGAAAAAAAAAACTTATATCGGAGTTCACAACCTTCCTACCAGAAGCGTTGGATCTACGCTCCAGGCCCCATATGTCCTAGAAGGATCCGAACCCGGAGTCCATAACACTAGGCCATAAAAGACATTTTTTAGAATCCGACAGGATAATCAGCACCACGAAGGTGACATGAACCCAAGAAAACAGCAGACAGCACCCAACTAGTACCTGCCTGGCACAGGAGCACTCCAGAACTGTCTAAGGTCCAAGAAAAATTGAAGGTTCGATAATATGAACTAGAAACCATAACCTCGGTTTTAACCAAAGTGTGCAACTTCTGAGGAAGTGCCCATGCGACCACAAAATCGCAAGTATCAGTTCCAGAGAAAGAACGTTCCCAAAGCGGAAGTTATATCAGACGTGAGCTTATATAAACAAATCAAATACATCCTATCTGGATCAAAAATAAAAGTAAGGTAGCACCCTCGGGTGAACGCCCAAGGAAAAAAAGGTAAGCCAACCGGACCAGCCGATCAGAGGCCCCCCTTCACCCAAGCTCAGAACTGGAATTGATACCTAAAAGAAAGAAAAAACTGAGACATCAAGGAGATTACTTCATCCCCAAGTGTCTAACCCAGTTTGCCATCCGACCTCTAAGGCCTCTGATCCCTCGGCCCACTAGGACTGGGATCCTCTAGCAATGCCAAAACATGCCTTAGTAGGACACGAAGACATGCCAACCTATAACGGAAGGCAAAATTATCCCTTGCCGGATCGACAAACGACTCCGGCCCCAAGGTTGGGGCCCCTGAAGCCTCAGAGGCCCACACTTCCCCAGGAGGCCGAACTGGATCAGGCGATCCCACGCCCGACGGGCCCTGGTTGACAGAACACGTACAGTATCTTTCACTTGGGAGATACAAAATAGATATGGCCATGCAGAACCGTGCCGTAACCTCTGGAGGAAACAAGCCACCTTCCTGAGAAGGAATAAAGGCCATAGGGACACCTGCTTGCATAGCAAAGGAATTTTCTGGGACCCGTGCCTCACAAGACCTAGAATCCTCGGGCGCGGATGGCTCAATGCACTCTGAGGACCCTGAATCGGGAGAAGAGAGTACTCTGGAATGGCAATCAGAACATAACTGATGGGCATGGATAACCCAGGCCATTTCATATTTATCACAAGACGCATTCTCCGCATCGGAGACATCCATGTCTAAAAAATCAGAATGCTCCATCTTGGGATTACAAAAAAGACAAACACTAACAGACACCTATTGTACACCCCCAAAGGCTGGGGCACTCACCACCTCCTGTGAACCAGACACCAACGAGCAGACTGTGTAGCCACACAGTCAGCATACGGAAGTGAAAAACAAAGTAACCACATCCGGTCACGAGGTGCACCGTGCAAGTCATAAAAAGAGCACGCAAATCTAAAGATCGCACCAACTGATGATAAGGCCAAAATGTTCCAAAAAGCCATGAGCCTAAAGTATTACTATACATCAGCAGATAGAATCACATAACAAACATGATTAAAGTCCTCCCACATGTTCAATAACCCCCCTCAGAATATATTAACCCGTGATTCCTATTTTAAGATAAAAGGAGTCCCACTGGACCCTACCTTCTCGTTAACATCACATTCTCATAATGAAGTAAAATGAAACGATCTTACGGGAATCTATGCCGTGGAACAGGAACACGGCCCTTCAAGTGTGACAGATAGTAGCCTCGCTTCTGACATGGACTTGAGTGAATAAAGGCAGGCAGTGAAATTCGTCAACGCTGATTGCCAAGGAGCTGTTAATATGAGTTGGGATAGTTTAGCAGAAAGACTCTCCCTGCATCTCCAGACTCTAACCTTCATCCATCACTGAGAGGCTGACAGGATTGCTTAAAACTCCAGTCCAATTTCAAAGAGTATTACCCTCAATAAGAGATTATCTCGAACTTCTGACACTTCTCTGCCAACCTCCTGTGACAAGAGGCAAAGAATGACTGGGGGATGAGGGAAGTGAGGGAGGTATTTAAGCATTTGGCTGGGGTGTCTTTGCCTCCTCCTGGTGGCCAGGTTCTTAATTCCCAATAGTAATGAATGCAGCTGTGGACTCTTCCTGTTTAAGAAGAAAATGACATTTTCATATTTACCTCTTTTATAACATTTGCTTCATTCTCCTAGTATCTTTTGTTGAAGAGGAGCAATGCTCTACTGTGAGATAGCTGAACACATTAGGTGAGACAGTGACAATCAGCTAACTCACAGTAATGTATTGCTACTGAGCCTAACTATGTATGCTTTTCAACAATGGATACCAAGAGAACAAAGCAAATTAGATGAGAGAAGTACATTTGAACGTTACTTAAAATTTCATGTCCTATCGGAATTATGAAAGTTTAGTTTTGACTATTCTGTCCATGTAATGTCATTGCTTCCCTACAAATCTGTGTACTCTGATGGAATCATAAAACTTTAATTTTGTTCCATGTCCCTTTAAACAACATCAATTCTGCACAGGAAAAAAGCCATAACACTTCGCTATAAATCTAATCCAGTACAGAGTCAGTGAGATAAATCATATTATTATTACCAGTCATTTCTCATGGGAACATTTTGTCAGTTAAAATTATAGGTATCCCAAAGTAAGATTAGGGTGTGCCGTGATGCAGAATGTGCTCCACAATCCTAGAATTCATTATTCTTAGACATGGGGCCAAGATCTGACACCTTTGTCCATAGTAACGTGTATAATAAATGATGTTACACATTAAATAAAGTTCTCTGCATTGGTTTAACAAGACCTGGGCAGATTCTGCTTATTCTACACTTGGTTACCAAAGTGTAAAACATCTAAAAGACAAACACTTTACAATAATAAATGGCTGTAACCCGCATGCTGCACATTTGCTGCTTTTAGGAAGTGAGCACTGGAATGAGACAACAAAAGAGATCACACAACCCCTCTATCTACATGTATCTATCTCTCTGTCTATCTATCTATCTATCTATCTATCTGTCTGTCTGTCTGAATGTCTGTCTGTCTGCTTTCTTTCTTTCTATCTATCTATCATCTATCTATCTCTCTGTCTATCTATCTATCTATCTATCTGTCTGTCTGAATGTCTATCTGTCTGCTTTCTATCTATCTATCTATCTATCTATCTGTCTGTCTGAATGTCTATCTGCTTTCTTTCTTTCTTTCTATCTATCTATCATCTATCTATCTCTCTGTCTATCTATCTCTCTGTCTATCTATCTCTCTGTCTATCTATCTGTCTGCTTTCTTTCTTTCTTTCTTTCTTTCTTTCTTTCTTTCTTTCTATCTATCTATCTATCTGTATTATCAGCTTCTATAACTACTAAACAGGGCACTCAAAATCGTAGCTATCTTTTCTTTTCTGAAAGAAACTTACTGTGATGTTGCTAATAGACCACATTTACTAGTAAGAGGTGAGTGACTGAACCTTATTGGTCCTGACTATGGGGCATATGTATCAAGCTGCAGGCTCGCCAGAAACAGCCGTTATGAAGCAGCGGTCACAAAGACCGCTGCTCCATAACCTGTCCGGCTGCTCTGAGCAGGCGGACAGACATCGCCGGAAATCAACCTGATCGAGTACGATCGGGTTGATTGACACCCCCCTGCTGGCCGCGAGTCTGTAGGGGGCGGCGTTGCACCAGCAGCTCTTGTGAGCTGCTGGTGCAATGCTGAATACGGTGAGCGTATTGCTCGCCTTATTCAGCGAGTTCTTTTGGACCTGATTCGCACTGTCGGATCAGGTCCGACAGACCTTCATAACTAGGGGCCATTGACTTCTATATAATATATGGAAATGATTATTAAAAGCAGAATAGATTTACTGTTGCTTGAGTGTTCTTATTTTACTGTGTTGTACCAAATTAGCAGCTTTTTGGCTGTGCATGTTTTCTGAGCTACCATGAAAGGATACCAGTCTCTGATCTGTAGGCTTGTGAAGTCTGTCATATATCAGTCCTTTAATATTGATCTGGGGTAAAAAGCAACCATGTAATGATCTCAAGAAGCCCAGTGCAAAGCTAGTGTAAATGTATAGAATGTTTTACTTAAACAAATAAATGTATAGGACGTAAGGTTCAGTGTGCTAGATTCTCTACCTGAAGCTCCATTTTCGGGGTAGGTTTTCGCTAACTCTTCTTTAGGCCAGATTACAAGTAGGGTGCTAATTTATAGCACACCCATAAACGGGAAAATTTGCCCGCGGTAGCAATTAGCGTTCCGAAAATTTAAAAAATGACCCCCAATGGACCTCAAATTTAAGTGTAGAGTTGGTTTTAATTTTAAAAAAATGTAGCATTTTAAAAAAAAAACTGCAATTTTAATGCTGAAAACTGGCGGATGTGGGCAGCAGTGAAAAGTGCCTTTACATAGTGGTCTGTGGGGACTGTGTGTTCCCTGTAAATATACACTCACCGGCAACATTATTAGGTGCACCTTGCTAGTACTGGGTTGGACCCCTTTTTGCCTTCAGAACTGCCTTAATTCTTTGTGGCATAGATACAACAAGGTATTGGAAACATTCCTCAGAGATCTTGGTCCATATTGACATGATAGCATCACGCAGTTGCTTCAGATTTGTCGGCTGCACATCCATGATGCAAATCTCCCGTTCTGCCACATCCCAAAGGTGCTCTATTGGATTGAGATCTGGTGACTGTGGAGGCCATTGGAGTACAGTGAACTCATTGTCATGTTCAATAAACCAGCTTGAGCTTTGTGACATGGTGCATTATCCTGCTGGAAGTAGCCATCAGAAGATGGGTACACTGTAGTTATAAAGGGATGACCATGGTCAGCAAAAATACTCAAGTAGGCCGTGGTGGTTAAACGATGCTCAATTGGTACTAAGGGGCCAAAGTGGGCCAAGAAAATATCCCCCACACCATTACACCACCAGCCTGAACCATTGATACAAGGCAGGATGGATCCATGTTTTCTTGTTATTTACGCCAAATTCTGACCCTGAATGTTGCAGCTGAAATTGAGACTCATCAGACCAGGCAATGTTTTTTTCCAATCTCCTATTGTCCAATTTTGGTGAGACTGTGCAAATTGTGGCCTCAAATACAAAAACGAACACAGAGCGCAACCCACTCTGAACGTAAAACTGTTTAATGACAATTTAAAAACAGTGAAAAGACATATGCAAGTAAAAACGTACATAAAACATAAAAAATGGCCCTGTATAACGGGAGGATAGGCTGGATAGGTGAACGCTACTACCCAGTACTTTGAAGGAGAATGAGTGCTTTTTCCACAGACACTAAGGGCTCCACACCTTAAAAGATTGCACACACAACTTCAGGTTAGCACTCGAGCTAAAACCTGTGACGTTCCCCTTGCCGTGATCAGTTCCGGTTACGCCTAGGATTCCCGTAATACCACAGCGGACTTCACAAACAGCTCAGTCGGTGGAGGATCACAGTGTGCTGGATAGAGACGGAGGACTGTCTAGGCCTAGTGGTGACTTTGCTGAGTGGTGATATTTTTATGCCTGCATTTTTTATGTGTTATGTACGTTTTTACTTGCATATGTCTTTTCACTGTTGTCATTAAACAGTTTTACGTTCAGAGTGGGTTGCGCTCTGTGTTCGTTTTTGTATTTGCAGCTTTTCTCTGGGAGCAGGAGCACAGTTCATTGCACCCTTCTACAGAGCAGCACCTGTCCACCTTCCACCCTTCTCAGCGTTATTCTTATCTGGGAAGTATTGTTTATTCATATTGATACATATGTCATGCTTTATTTATTGTGTTAAATTTATGTTTTATTGTGAAGTAACCATTCATTTAGAGTTTCATGTCTGCCAGACTCGAAAATCTTTGTAAAAACGTAAATGTATTTATTATATTATAGTTATTGCAATATCTCCGGTGGTGTCAGAAAAGCGCAGTCTATCTCTGATTTTGTAAATTGTAGCCTCAGTTTCCTGTTCTTAGCTGACAGAGTGGCACTCGGTGTGGTCTTCTGCTGATGTAGCCCATCTGCTGCTGTTGTGCATTCAGAGATGGTATTCTGCATACATTGGTTGTAACGAGTGGTTATTTGAGTTACTGTTGCCTTTCTATCATCTCAAACCAGTCTGCCCATTCTCCTCTGACTTCTGACATCAACAAGGCATTGTCGTCCACACAGCTGCTGCTTACTGAATATTTTCTCATTTTCTAAACATTCTCTGTAAACCTTAGAGATGGTTGTGCGTGAAAATCCCAGTAGATCAGCATTTTTATAAATACTTAGACCAGCCCGTCTGGCACCAACAACCATGCCATGTTTAAAGCCACTTAAATCCCTTTTCTTCCCCATTCTGATGCTCGGTTTGAACTTCAGCAAGTCGTCTTCACTACATCTAGATGCCTAAATTCATTGAGTTACTGCCATCTGATTGGCTGATTAGTAATTTGTGTTACCAAGCAATTGAACAGGTGTACCTAATAAAGTGGCCCGTGAGTATATATGTATATACTTATATACATATATATTTATGTGTTAATATGTGTATATAAACACATACATATATATTTACACTTTGCTGCCCATCGCTGTACTAGGTTCTCAGCCATGACTTTCGGCATGAGAACGAGGCTCCCATTGGAGCCTATGGAAGCACGCTCTCGTGAGCGCAAAGCTTCCTTACATTGTGAACAGGTTAAGTTCGCATTGCGCCTAACTTTTAATACCAGTGCACATTTGTGTGCACTGGTATTACAGAATTCTCGTAATTTGGCCCTTCATGTTTTAAAGGGACAGTTTACCTAAAAACTTTCTCTCCTTTAATTTGTTCCCAATTATCCATTTTACCTGTCGGAGTGTATTAATTTGTTTACAAATAGCTCCTTTGTCTTTATATTGACATTTAAAATAGCTGATTTATCCTGTAGCATCCCTACCTATAGTGAAGTTTCTATACACATAGGTATAGGCTATTGAGAAACTTTGCAAACACACGCCTAGATTTAGAGTTTTGTCTGTAAAGACCCGCGTAGCTAACGCTGCTTTTTTTCCCAGCGCACCCTTTAAACAACGCTGGTATTTAGAGTGGCTGCGTTAGGCTCAGAAAAGTGAGCATTGAGCATAATTTAACGCCACTTCAACCCTCAATACCAGTGTTGCCTACAGTAGCGGTAAGCGTGCTTGTGCACGATATCTCCATAGGAAACAATGGGGCAGTTTGGGCTGAAAAAAAACCTAACACCTGCAAAAAAGCAGCGTTAAGCTCCTAACGCAGCCCCATTGTTTCCTATGGGGAAACACTTTCTAAGTCTGCACCTAACACCCTAACATGAACCCCGAGTCTAAACACCCCTAACCTTACACTTATTAACCCCTAATCTTCCGCCCCCGCTATCGCTGACACCTGCATTATACTATTAACCCCTAATCTGCCGCTCCGGACACCGCCGCAACCTACATTATCCCTATGAACCCCTAATCTGCTGCCCCTAACATCGCCGACACCTATATTATATTTATTACCCCTAATCTGCCCCCCCAACGTCGCCGCCACCTAACTACAAGTATTAACCCCTAATCTGCCGACCGGACCTCGCCCCAACGTCGCCGCCACCTAACTACAAGTATTAACCCCTAAACCGCCGCACTCCCGCCTCGCAAACACTAGAATAAATTGTATTAACCCCTAATCTGCCCTCCCTAACATCACCGCCACCTACCTACAATTATTAACCCCTAATCTCCCGCCCGCAACGTCGCCGCTACTATAATAAATGTATTAACCCCTAAACCTAAGTCTAACCCTAACCCTAACACCCCCCTAACATAAATATAATTTAAATTAAACGAAATAATATTTCTATAATTAAATAAATTAATCCTATTTAAAACTAAATACTTACATAGAAAATAAACCCTAATATAGCTACAATATAAATAATAATTACATTGTATCTATTTTAGGATTTATATTTATTTTACAGGCAACTTTGTATTTATTTTAACTAGGTACAATAGCTATTAAATAGTTATTAACTATTTAATAGCTAACTAGTTAAAATAATTACAAAATTACATGTAAAATAAATCCTAACATAAGTTACAATTAAACCTAACACTACACTATCAATAAATTAAATAAATTACCTACAATTAGCTAAACTAAAATACAATTAAATAAACTAATCTATAATACAAAAACAAACTAACACTAAATTACAAAAAATAAAAAAATATTACAAGAATTTTAATCTAATTACACCTAATGTAATCCCCCTAATAAAATAAAAAAGCCCCCCAAAATAATAAAATTCCCTACCCTATTCTAAATCACAAAAGTAATCAGCTCTTTTACCAGCCCTTAAAAGGGCTTTTTGCGGGGCATTGCCCCAAAGTAATCAGCTCTTTTACCTGTAAAAGAAAATACAATACCCCCCCAACATTACAACCCACCACCCACATACCCCTATTTTAACCCACCCAAACCCACCTTAAAAAAACCTATCACTAACCCCCTGAAGATCTCCCTACCTTGAGTCGTCTTCACTCAGCCGAGTCGAAGTCTTCATCCAATCGATGTGGTCTTCCATCCGGGCGATGTCTTCCTCCAAGAGGCAAAGAAGAGGTCCTCCATCCGGGCGATGTCTTCTTCCAAGCAGCATCTTCTATCTTCTGCCATCTTGGATGACGTCATTTAAAGGAACCTTCATTCGTCGTTAGTCCCTCGGGGAAGGAGGATGTTCCGCGTCGGTGGGATGAAGATGGATCCGGAAGACAGAAGATAGAAGATGCCGATTAGAAGATTATTTTAACTAGGTAGCTATTAAATAGTTAATAACTATTTAATAGCTATTGTACCTAGTTAAAATAAATACAAAGTTGCCTGTAAAATAAATATAAATCCTAAAATAGATACAATGTAATTATTAGTTATATTGTAGCTATATTAGAGTTTATCTTATAGGTAAGTATTTAGTTTTAAATAGGATTAATTTATTTAATTATAGGAATATTATTTCGTTTAATTTAAATTATATTTACATTAGGGGGGTGTTAGGGTTAAGGTTAGACTTAGGTTTAGGGGTTCATAACTTTATTATAGTAGCGGCGACGTTGGGGTAGGGAGATTCAGGGTTAATAATTGTAGGTAGGTGGCGGCGATGTTAGGGAGGGCAGATTAGGGGTTAATAAAATTTATTATAGTGTTTGCAAGGCGGGAGTGCAGCGTTTTAGGGGTTAATACATTTATTATAGTGGCGGCGAGGTCCGGTCTGCAGATTAGGGGTTAATAAGTGTAGGTAAGGTAGCGGCGACGTTGGGGGGGCAGATTAGGGGGTAATAAATATAATATAGGTGTCGGCGATGTTAGGGGCAGCAGATTAGGGGTTCATAGGTATAATGTAGGTGGCGGCGGTGTACGGTCAGCAGATTAGGGGTTAAAAAATGTATTATAGTGGCGACGATGTGGGGGCACTTTGGTTTAGGGGTACATAGGTAGTTTATGGGTGTTAGTGTACTTTATAGCACAGTAGTTAGGAGCTTTATATTCCGGCGTTAGCCCATAAAGCTCTTAACTCCTGACTTTTTTTGTTGGTAGGAGGCTTGTCGGTAGAGGCTTTACCGCTCACTTGTTCCAAGACTAGTTTTTTCTCAGTGTGCACCAACACCGTTGTAATTGACCACATTTGGTGCATTATTGCAAGTCATTGCAATTAATAAATGATGATTGATTTGTATGCGGCAATCCCTGTCTTTTTTGTGGGTAAGTGATATTTGTTCCTGCTTGCTCTCTCAGACTGAGCTAACCTTAAGACTTTTTAACGGGATGTGGTGGTTTTTATTATTATTATTATCAGGTATTTGTAGAGCGCCAACAGGTTCTGCAGCGCTAAAACTTGTGGGTATGGCTTTAATTAGCTCAGCAGCGCATCTTTATTAAATGTTAGTTAAAAACATAATACTAGCATTTATAGCACCTGAATGGCATCATCACTACTTATGGCTCACAGAAGCACAAGAGGCCCATTTATAAAGCTCTGTTTGGAGCTTGAGGGCCCGTGTTTCTGACGAGTCTCTGAGGCGGATAGACATCACCGCAATTCAACCCGATCGAATATGATCGGGTTGATTGACACCCCCCCTGCTAGTGGCCAGCGAGGTCTGTTGGACATGATTTGCAATGTCGGATCATGTCCGACAGACCTTTCATAAATAGGCTGATTTGCCATCTGTCGGACATGATTGTAGCGATCATGTCTCCCCGACATAACTTAATGCCGACAGCATACACTGTCGGCAATTAACATTGCACAAGTAGTTCTGGTGAACTGCTTGTGCAATGCCGCCCCCCTGCAGCGCCCCCCTGCAGATTCGTGGTCAATCAGCTGCTATCAGGGGGTGTCAATCAACCCGATCATACACGATCGGACAGATTGATGTAAAACCTCAGAGGAGGCATATGAGTTAAGAAGCAGCGGTCTTAAGACTGCTGCTTCTTAATTCCTGTTTCCGGCGAGCCTAAATGGCTCGCGTAGAAATAGATGCATTGGGGCCGGTTGACGGTTTGTTAAATCAGCCCCGTGATCTGGGAGCACTATATTAAGTCCAAAATAATAAATGCTGCTGAAAACTAATTAAGTCAATGTCTGGAAGAATATGGGGGAAGGGGGGGGGGGAAGGAATGCTCCATATCCCATATGTACTCCCTAGGCCAATATCATGAAGTTCTCTGGCAGACAGGGTTTCCCATGAGTCTCAGAATGAATCACTGGTGCTTACAGATGAAAAAGCTTGTCACCAGCAAGTCCAAACCGATGCTGGCACAAGTTCGTACTGGTATTGGCAGGTGTATGAAATAACACAACCAACAAACAACATGATAAATTAGTCTCCGCTCTAGCACTATTACTACCAATAGCAGATGATACCTGCACAAATTAACCATTGTGTGGAGTCCAAGTTTCAGAATATAAATAATTCTAAGCATTAAAGGATTTCATTTTCTTTCATGATTCAGATAGATTATATATTTTTAAACAACTTTCCAATTTACTTATTAATTTTGCTCCATTCTCTTGGTATCTTTTATTGAAGAAGCAGCAATGCATTCCTGGGAATTAGCTGAACACATTTGTAAGCCAAGGAAAATGGGCATAAAAGTTCAGCCACCAATCAGCAGCCTATCTTGATATGCTTTTCAAGAGAATGAAGCAAATAAGATAATATAAGTAAAGTGGAATGTTGTATAAAATTGTATTTTCTATCTGAATCATGAAAAGAATTATATAGAGGGTAAGTAAAAAGAATATTATTGCACCTAATATTCCAATATTGCTAATTAAAAGGTAGAGAGACTCAATGTCCCCACTCCCCCAACATGTTTTTCCTTTATCAAAAGCCCACTGTGGGGGGGGGGGGGGGGGGGGCGTGTCTGAACAGCGGCTAAGATGGCTGTTTTTCTTCAAGGCTAATGACAGGAGCTGGGGAATCCGCTATTTTCCGCTCCTTAGATCTGTTTTTTTAAGTGTAACAACTTTATTCTGGGAAGCTTAACAATTGTGGAAACTTAGCCTGTAAGACCTTAATAGATGATGTGCGTAGCGGAGGCTAACTAACAGCTTAGGGCCTTCATCGCGCCCTCCCCATTTTCCTGCAGTAACAGAAGGAACAGCAACATAAGCTGTATTCTTTTAACCTGCTTTCATCTTCGAGTGATCGCAGCTTATTCTGATCTACGTATGACTATCATGGACCACTCTCAATACATTATGGACACCATAACCTTTAAACTGCAGACCTTATTTACTAAATTTGAAGCAGAGATACTTCAGAGTATTAGGGGTTACTCAGGGGGACATAAGCCGGAAGACGTACAGGAAAGAGAGCTCCCGCAATATCCCATACAGTCAGAGTCGCATTTGGAGCAGCAGCACCATACTACTAATGCTGGGTCACTAGCCTGGCCTAAATCTGCTTCTATCCCATTTCAAGCTTCAGCTAAGCCATCTCAGCTCCCGGTGCATGCCCCGGAGGATGCAGCCGACCCTCGTGAGCGGAGCTTGAATTATTTGTGGCACCGGAGAGATTACACAGAGATCATATACAGTGGAAGCTATGGCTTTTTACCCCAGCTTAAGGTGAAGTGGCACACAGATGGGGACTACATGATCGGGAGCAAACAGTTCCCAACCAGAGTTGGAATATTTGAGAGTGACTTCTGCACTTCCCCCCGGCTCTCTTGGCGGCAGCACATTACATTATTTGAACATAAGATGAGGAGAATGAGTGTGGGGTAAGTCCACAAATTTTATTTGCCCCGGAAAGCTCCCAGAAATAATCCTACAGTGGCTTTTCAACATACTGCTCTTCAATATGGAACTGCTTATGACGACTTGATGGTCTGAAGCCTGAAGTCCACAGCTGTGTTCAAAGCTCTAAAGTCTCAGAACTTTTCTATCTCCATTTAGCATTTTAGCCAAACGTTTGATATAAACTAATTAGCTTGCTTTGTCCTGCCTAGAGAAGTGCTGTTACATTCATGTCAGAAAAGTCGTTTTGCATCAGCTCATTTGGATTCTATCTATTAGACTGTTTATTTAAGACAGCACTATTACTTGCCCATAAGTAAAGAGCACTAGTTTTGGTCCATATGTGAACTATACATTTATTATTTAATTGACAACACTGTTCATTAACATTTGCCCACTGTTATACCGTATATGAATATGTTTACCTAAGTCAGTGTCTGTTTATATGTTAGCATAGAGCAGGGGTTTTGTATTCTTACTAGTCCTAATTAGAGCACTTTTACTATATATGTCTGAACAGACTAATAACCTTGCTCAACAATACATGCTGCACTATGTTTAGTTAGGGGAGCTTCATTGACAAGCACTGCTCAGTAGCTTCTTAGATACAGGTTTGAGCAATGGCACTGCACTTGAACACACTTCCCAATATATACGCTATGGTTGTTCACAATTAGATATTGTAAAATATTTCTATAATGTTAAAGGGAGGGGTTCTACCGCACAAAAGTTGCATTAACACTGAAAGTGGAGGTGATAAAATCACTTCCACAAAAGAATGCGGATATAGCACTCACTGTCTTAACCTATGGGCGGCGTGAAAATTCCTGATTATAAAACTTAACTTTTATTAATTATTGTAAAATCCAGGGAGAAGGGGAAAACATATACAATTAAAAACCTAGGATAGAGTAGTTATGTATAGATTCATGAATATACAGAAAGTATAGTATAAATAGGCCTTTGGGTTATAGTAGCCCAGACAATTATATTACAGTCTAATCTATACACAGATCATTGTGGCACAGGGGCTCGGTTAATTAAAGCTTAGGTAAATGTTATGCAGATTAGTATAAGACACAAGGGTGAAGGAATGCCTCTTGTTGCAACTAATTATAGGTTACTGCGCACAGTAATTATCTAAATATTAGGTGAGATAACCAGTTGATTTAATACTGGTTTGGTGCACTAGTTTAAGTATTGCTTTAATACCAGATATGAGTTTATAATTAATTTAAAGTAACAGTCACATATAAAATAATGTGTATATCTGGTATCTGAATACAGTCTATCTAGTGTAAGCAGACCCGTGTAAAGTTCAACTGGATTAATTCACTAATAGATCACTAAGGAATCAGTAGTATAGAGATTAGTATTCAATACAACTTAGTTTTCATAAACTGAAGTGTTCCATATGTAATATTACAATGGTGTATAATCGTTGGGTCTGAACTAGATTCGCATAAATAGTAACCCTTTTTATTATGTACTGTCAGAAATATTCTTGTTTCAAATTTGAATGCAATCAGGGCCGTCTTTAATATTGACTGGACCCCGGGCAAACATTTTCATGGGCCCCCCCCTATCATGCAATTTCGCTCTCCACCCCAACATCCCAAAAAACAACTAAATCAATTTATTTTTTTTATTTTTTTTAAATTATTAGCCCAGCAGTGGATCATCCACTGCTGGGCTAATCATTAAAAAAAAATTGCAATATGTGAAACTGGACCTAAGCAGTACTAATAAGTAAATAAATATATAAATTCCTCCACTTTGGATTAATTTAATATGCTTTTGAATGTGATTCTGGTGTGAGGTTAGCTGGTTAAAGAGATTTAGAGCAGCCAACAGGAGCAAAGCAAGGTAAAGACTGAGGCGGAAGCATAGAGGTGCAGACAGATATAAGTTTACTGACTGGAACAGTAGAACTACTATGGGAAGCTGTAAAATCTGAAACAGAGAGAAATAAAAACTATAAAAATAAACCTTACCTTAATGTGTGAAGTATCAGCATGACACTATACATCAGCCACAGCAGCACATGTCACTACTTTGCTAGGAACAAGTTCCCTCTCATCCTGCACTAGACAATGCTGCATGGGGGAGGGGCATGTGTACACTCACTTATTCTTCCCACTGAAACCTTTCTACAAAGCACTGTTTTCCTAACAAACTTCAGTTAGTTGAACTTAGAGCCACAGCAGAAAGAGCAGGGATAAGGGGACCAGCAGACTGCATGTTGTCTGCCCAAGGCTGCATGGATACAGATGAGTCACACAGCCTCAAGACTGAAGAGAGCAGTGTGTGCAGCTGCACAGATGCTCAAATCCTCACGTGCCTGACACTCCAGCTTTCGGCTGCATGCGCCTATAGTCAGCCCTACCCAGAAACAATCCCCACCACCAGAGCAGTTACCTGGTAACAGTGGTAACCCCAGCAGGACCTTTTCTGATGCAGTGGGATTGTTTTTTTTTTTTTTAGGACTATAGGGCCCCTCAACAAAGACTGGGCCCAGGGCAGCTGCCCCTTTTGCCCTGGGGTAAAGACGGTCCTGAATGCAATCTACTATATATGTTCCCAGTATTGAAAAGGTACTTAATACTGTGCACTGTTACGTCAAGACAATAGTGTGTGTATTATTTTATGATATATTTATTGTTTATATGGTAAATGTAATAGGTAACGTTGTTGATACAAGCAACAGGGATTTTGCTACAATAGTATCACTGCAGATGCCATAGTGTACCATTGTGTAGTAACATTGTTAGTTATGGTGATTGATTTCACTGATTAAGTTACAGTAGTAACGCTCCTTGTACCAACGTATTTTCTCATATAGCAAAATTCCTTGGTATCAGTATCAGTTTTATCCTTTGTAGGCGATAGTGATGTCACTCACAAAACCCAGGTGTTGCCTATGCAGCAATAATAATTAATAAAACACTACACTTAGTAGGTAGTAATAGTATAGCTGTAATAGAGTCGCTGCATGTACCAGAGTATAATATTATGCAACAGCGGGAGTGAACTGTTAATGATTAACTTAAGTTCTTTCAACATTAATAGTATTGCTTTAGTAGTATTAATATGAGTACCTCAGTGTTGAATTCTGTAATAATAGTGGCTCATATACTAATTCACTTAAACTCTATAGGCAGCAATATTGCTTTAATGGTATCGCTATGAGTGCCACAATAAGGTATTAATATAAATAGTGTAGATAATGTAAATACTTTAACACACTTACTTAGATTGTATTGCAGTAATAGTGTGGATAATATTAATATTACTTTATAATGAATACCTTAAGTTTTTAAGCGTTAATAATATTGCCTAAGTAGTGTCACTATCGGTACCTAAATGTGGAATTGTGCAACAATAGTAGCTCGAATATTCTTTTTTTATTTTTTTAGAATTTTATGAGTGACAATGATATTGTTGCAATAATACCGCTACGAGTGTTCCAGTAAACTATTGTAGTGGACAGTTTAAAGCACTTATGAGTTATTATATGCTGTTTAAATTGTCTGTTTTGTTCACAGTATAATTATGATATCACCGACGGTATAGTTTTACCATAAACATTGACTGACCTAGTCTCACACGTACCAAGCCCTATGTGGGATACACTCATATTAGTTAATACATAATTCACTGGGATATCGGGAGGTCATTCGTTTGTATTATATCGTAAATAGAGTTAACTCTAATTATCAGTATAGGAGTGACCCTCTCAATATCCGCTCCCAGTGGTTAAACAACAGAGACACCCTATTGATGCCAGCGAGCCACAGTTTAAAGTGAAAAACTACTCATTCCTAATATTAAAAAAGAGCTAACATTGCTCTGACATTGCTCTGACATTGCTCTGACATTGCCCTTGACATTACACTGCTCAGTAGCTTCTGCCTACATTGGCATTACTTAATTGGTAATCTAAACTGAGCTAATACGTTCCATTAGCGTTGTCCCCATAGCTTTGTAACAAGCACATTAGCCAGAGCAGAAATGCCTATGGGGGGTAGTTATCAAGCCGTCTACTTTTCTGGCTTTGCTGGCCCAATACGTCCGCCTAAGCTCACCTACCTTCGCCGCCGCGGACCTTGAATACGTTCGCCTAAGTTATCAAATAAAGCTGTCAAAAAGCCGCGGGGCGATGAGCAGCGGACTGTGACAGTTATCACTCATCCGATCTCGCTGCCCTTCGGCTTTTTCCCAGCTTTATTGCTAGCCTGTCACTAAGCACTCACACTAAACTGCACTGTTCTACCCCCTATACCGGCGCCCCCGGAGGCCCCCGCAACTAAATAAAGTTACTAACCCCTAAACCGCCGCTCCTAGACCCTGCCGCAACTCTTATAAATGTATTAACCCCTAAACCGCCGCTCCTAGACCCTGCCGCAACTCTTATAAATGTATTAACCCCTAAACCGCCGCTCCTGGACACCGCTGCCACCTACATTATACCTAGTAACCCCTATCCTGCCCCCCCTATACCGTCGCCCTCTATTATAAAATTATTAACCCCTATCCTGCTAATCCCGCACCTCTCCGCAACTAAATAAATAGTTTAACCCCTTAACCGCCGCTCCATGAACCCTCCGCAACCTATAATAAATTTATTAACCCCTATCCTGCCCCCCACTACGCCGCCGCCACTGTAATAAAATGATTAACCCCTAAACCTAAGTCTAACCCTAACCCTAACGCCCCCCTAACTTAAATATTAATTAAATAAATCTAAATAAATTAACTCTTATTAACTAAATGAATCCTATTTAAAACTAAATACTTACTTATAAAATAAACCCTAATATAGCTACAATATAAATAATAATTATATTCTAGCTATCTTAGGATTTATATTTATTTTACAGGTACCTTTCAATTTATTTTAACCATGTACAATAACTATTAAATAGTTATTAACTATTTAATAGCTTACCTAGCTAAAATAAAGAGAAATTTACCTGTGAAATAAATCCTAACCTAAGTTACAATTACACCTAACACTACACTATACTTTAATAAATTATTCCTATTTAAAAATAAATACTTACCTGTAAAATAAACCCTAAGATAGCTACAATGTAATTAATACTTATATTATAGCTATCTTAGGATTTATATTTAGTTTACAGGTAACTTTGTATTTATTTTAGCTAGTTAGAATAGTTATTAAATAGTTATTAACTATTTAATAACTACCTAGCTAAAAGAAATACAAAATTACCTGTAAAATAAATCCTAACTTAAGTTACAATTAAACCTAATACTACACTATCATTAAATTAACTAAATAAACTACCTACAAATAACTACAATGAAATACAATTACATAAACTAACCAAAGTACAAAAAATAAAAAAAGCTAAGTTACAAAAAATAAAAAATTAAGTTACAAACATGTTAAAAATATTACAACAATTTTAAGCTACTTACACCTAATCTAAGCCCCCCAATAAAATAACAAACCCCCCCAAAATAAAAAAAATCCCTACCCTATTCTAAATTACATAAATTTCAAAGCTCTTTTACCTTACCAGCCCTTAAAAGGGCCATTTGTGGGGGCATGCCCCAAAAAGTTCAGCTCTTTTGCCTGTAAAAGAAAAATACAACCCCCCCCCCAACATTAAAACCCACCACCCACATACCCCTAATCTAACCCAAACCCCCCTTACAAAAACCTAACACTAATCCCCTGAAGATCATCCTACCTTGAGTCGTCTTCACTCAGCCGAGCCACCGATGGAACTGAAGAGGACATCCGGAGCGGAAGAAGTTAATCCTCCAAGTGGCGCTGAAGAAATCTTCCATCCGATGAAGTCATCATCCAGGCGGCGCTGAAGAAGTCTTCGATCCGGCCGATGTCATCTTCAAAGAGGCGCTGAAGAGGTCTTCTATCCGGGCGAAGTCATCTTCCAAGCCGGGTCTTGAATCTTCCTTCCGCCGACGCGGAACGACCTTCTTCACCGACGGACTACGACGAATGACGGCTCCTTTAAGGGACGTCATCCAAGATGGCGTCCCCTCAATTCGGATTGGCTGATAGGATTCTATCAGCCAATCGGAATTAAGGTAGGAAAATCTGATTGGCTGATGGAATCAGCCAATCAGATTCAAGTTCAATCCGATTGGCTGATCCAATCAGCCAATCAGATTGAGCTCGCATTCTATTGGCTGATCGGAACAGCCAATAGAATGCGAGCTCAATCTGATTGGCTGATTCCATCAGCCAATCAGATTTTTCCTACCTTAATTCCGATTGGCTGATAGAATCCTATCAGCCAATCGGAATTGAGGGGACACCATCTTGGATGACGTCCCTTAAAGGAGCCGTCATTCGTCGTAGTCCGTCGGTGAAGAAGGTGGTTCCGCGTCGGCGGAAGGAAGATTCAAGACCCGGCTTGGAAGATGACTTCGCCCGGATAGAAGACCTCTTCAGCGCCTCTTTGAAGATGACATCGGCCGGATCGAAGACTTCTTCAGCGCCGCCTGGATGATGACTTCATCGGATGGAAGATTTCTTCAGCGCCGCTTGGAGGATTAACTTCTTCCGCTCCGGATGTCCTCTTCAGTTCCATCGGTGGCTCGGCTGAGTGAAGACGACTCAAGGTAGGATGATCTTCAGGGGATTAGTGTTAGGTTTTTGTAAGGGGGGTTTGGGTTAGATTAGGGGTATGTGGGTGGTGGGTTTTAATGTTGGGGGGGGGTTGTATTTTTCTTTTACAGGCAAAAGAGCTGAACTTTTTGGGGCATGCCCCCACAAATGGCCCTTTTAAGGGCTGGTAAGGTAAAAGAGCTTTGAAATTTATGTAATTTAGAATAGGGTAGGGATTTTTTTTATTTTGGGGGGTTTGTTATTTTATTAGGGGGCTTAGATTAGGTGTAAGTAGCTTAAAATTGTTGTAATATTTTTAACATGTTTGTAACTTAATTTTTTATTTTTTGTAACTTAGCTTTTTTTATTTTTTGTACTTTAGTTAGTTTATGTAATTGTATTTCATTGTAGTTATTTGTAGGTAGTTTATTTAATTAATTTAATGATAGTGTAGTATTAGGTTTAATTGTAACTTAAGTTAGGATTTATTTTACAGGTAATTTTGTATTTCTTTTAGCTAGGTAGTTATTAAATAGTTAATAACTATTTAATAACTATTCTAACTAGCTAAAATAAATACAAAGTTACCTGTAAAATAAATATAAATCCTAAGATAGCTATAATATAAGTATTAATTACATTGTAGCTATCTTAGGGTTTATTTTACAGGTAAGTATTTATTTTTAAATATGAATAATTTATTAAAGTATAGTGTAGTGTTAGGTGTAATTGTAACTTAGGTTAGGATTTAATTCACAGGTATATTTCTCTTTATTTTAGCTAGGTAAGCTATTAAATAGTTAATAACTATTTAATAGTTATTGTACATGGTTAAAATAAATTGAAAGGTACCTGTAAAATAAAAATAAATCCTAAGATAGCTAGAATATAATTATTATTTATATTGTAGCTATATTAGGGTTTATTTTAAAGGTAAGTATTTAGTTTTAAATAGGATTCATTTAGTTAATAAGAGTTAATTTATTTAGATTTATTTAATTAATATTTAAGTTAGGGGGCGTTAGGGTTAGGGTTAGACTTAGGTTTAGGGGTTAATAATTTTATTACAGTGGCGGCGGCGTAGTGGGGGGCAGGATAGGGGTTAATAAATTTATTATAGGTGGCGACGGTGTAGGGGGGGCAGGATAGGGGTTAATACATTTAATATAGGTTGCGGCGGTTTAGGGGTTAATACATTTATTATAGTTGCGGTGGGCTCCGGGAGCGGCGGTTTAGGGGTTAATATGTATAGAGTAGCTTGCGGTGGGCTCCGGGAGCGGCGGTTTAGGGGGTAATAACTTTATTTAGTTGCGGCGGTGTAGGGGGGGTCAGATTAGGGGTGTTTAGACTCGGGTACATGTTAGGGTGTTAGGTGTAGACAGCTCCCATAGAAATCAATGGGATGTCTGTCAGCAGCGAACTTGTACTTTCGCTATGGTCAGACTCCCATTGATTCCTATGGGATCCGCCGCCTCCAGGGGTGGCGGATTGAAAACCAGGTACGCTGGGCCGTAAAAGTGCCGAGCGTACCTGCTAGTTTTTTGATAGCTAGCAAAAGTAGTGAGAATGTGCCGCACTTGTGTGCGGAACATCTGGAGTGACGTAAGAATCGATCTGTGTCGGACTGAGTCCGGCGGATCGAAGCTTACGTCACAAAATTCTACTTTTGCCGGTCTCGAGCCTTTGATAACTAAGGCGAATCAGCCTCGCCACAAATACGCTGCGGAATTCCAGTGTATTTGAGGTTGACGGCTTGATAACTACCCCCCTATGTCTGCAATAGATTTGTATGCTCTGTAGTATTTAAAATAGAGGAGTGATGGTGGCCTAAGCAGAGTTAAAATGCAGTGTTCAATTTCCTTACTATTCTTATTTCTGTTATTAGATGGTAGTACAGTCTCTTTCTTTCATGTAATTAGCAAGAGTCCATGAGCTAGTGACATATGGGATATACATTCCTACCAGGAGGGGCAAAGTTTCCCAAACCTCAAAATGCCTATAAATACACCCCTCACCACACCCACAATTCAGTTTTACAAACTTTGCCTCCGATGGAGGTGGTGAAGTAAGTTTGTGCTAGATTCTACGTTGAGAGGATTCTGTCTCAGAGATTGATGCTGATAAATCTTCATATTTATTTAAAATGGAATTTATTCGTTCTTTACTTAAAGAAGTACTAATTGCTTTAGAAATAGAGGATTCTGGTCCTCTTGATACTAATTCTAAACGTTTAGATAAGGTATTTAAATCTCCTGTGGTTATTCCAGAAGTTTTTCCTGTTCCTAATGCTATTTCTGCAGTAATTTCCAAAGAATGGGATAAATTGGGTAATTCATTTACTCCTTCTAAACGTTTTAAGCAATTATATCCTGTGCCGTCTGACAGATTAGAATTTTGGGACAAAATCCCTAAAGTTGATGGGGCTATTTCTACCCTTGCTAAACGTACTACTATTCCAACGTCAGATGGTACTTCGTTTAAGGATCCTTTAGATAGGAAAATTGAATCCTTTCTAAGAAAAGCTTATCTGTGTTCAGGTAATCTTCTTAGACCTGCTATATCATTGGCTGATGTTGCTGCAGCTTCAACTTTTTGGTTGGAAACTTTAGCGCAACAAGTAACAGATCATGATTCTCATGATATTATTATTCTTCTTCAGCATGCTAATAATTTTATCTGTGATGCCATTTTTGATATTATCAGAGTTGATGTCAGGTTTATGTCTCTAGCTATTTTAGCTAGAAGGGCTTTATGGCTTAAGACTTGGAATGCTGATATGGCTTCTAAATCAACTCTACTTTCCATTTCTTTCCAGGGTAACAAATTATTTGGTTCTCAGTTGGATTCTATTATCTCAACTGTTACTGGTGGGAAAGGAACTTTTTTATCACAGGATAAAAAATCTAAGGGTAAAAACAGGGCTAATAATCGTTTTCGTTCCTTTCGTTTCAACAAAGAACAAAAACCTAATCCTTCATCCTCAGGAGCAGTTTCAGTTTGGAAACCATCTCCAGTCTGGAATAAATCCAAGCCTGCTAGAAAGGCAAAGCCTGCTTCTAAGTCCACATGAAGGTGCGGCCCTCATTCCAGCTCAGCTGGTAGGGGGCAGGTTACGTTTTTTCAAAGAAATTTGGATCAATTCTGTTCACAATCTTTGGATTCAGAACATTGTTTCAGAAGGGTACAGAATTGGTTTCAAGATGAGACCTCCTGCAAAGAGTTTTTTTCTTTCCCGTCTCCCAGTAAATCCAGTGAAAGCTCAAGCATTTCTGAATTGTGTTTAAGATCTAGAGTTGGCTGGAGTAATTATGCCAGTTCCAGTTCCGGAACAGGGGATGGGGTTTTATTCAAATCTCTTCATTGTACCAAAGAAGGAGAATTCCTTCAGACCAGTTCTGGATCTAAAAATATTGAATCGTTATGTAAGGATACCAACGTTCAAGATGGTAACTGTAAGGACTATCTTGCCTTTTGTTCAGCAAGGGCATTATATGTCCACAATAGATTTACAGGATGCATATCTGCATATTCCGATTCATCCAGATCATTATCAGTTCCTGAGATTCTCTTTTCTGGACAAGCATTACCAGTTTGTGGCTCTGCCGTTTGGCCTAGCTACAGCTCCAAGAATTTTTACAAAGGTTCTCGGTGCCCTTCTGTCTGTAATCAGAGAACAGGGTATTGTGGTATTTCCTTATTTGGACGATATCTTGGTACTTGCTCAGTCTTTACATTTAGCAGAATCTCATACGAATCGACTTGTGTTGTTTCTTCAAGATCATGGTTGGAGGATCAATTTACCAAAAAGTTCATTGATTCCTCAGACAAGGGTAACTTTTCTGGGTTTCCAGATAGATTCAGTGTCCATGACTCTGTCTTTAACAGACAAGAGACGTCTAAAATTGATTTCAGCTTGTCGAAACCTTCAGTCACAATCATTCCCTTCGGTAGCCTTATGCATGGAAATTCTAGGTCTTATGACTGCTGCATCGGACGCGATCCCCTTTGCTCGTTTTCACATGCGACCTCTTCAGCTCTGTATGCTGAATCAATGGTGCAAGGATTACGCAAAGATATCTCAATTAATATCTTTAAAACTGATTGTTCGACACTCTCTAACGTGGTGGACAGATCACCATCGTTTAATTCAGGGGGCTTCTTTTGTGCTTCCGACCTGGACTGTAATTTCAACAGATGCAAGTCTCACAGGTTGGGGAGCTGTGTGGGGATCTCTGACGGCACAAGGAGTTTGGGAATCTCAGGAGGTGAGATTACCGATCAATATTTTGGAACTCCGTGCAATTTTCAGAGCTCTTCAGTTTTGGCCTCTTCTGAAGAGAGAATCGTTCATTTGTTTTCAGACAGACAATGTCACAACTGTGGCATACATCAATCATCAAGGAGGGACTCACAGTCCTCTGGCTATGAAAGAAGTATCTCGAATTTTGGTTTGGGCGGAATCCAGCTCCTGTCTAATCTCTGCGGTTCATATCCCAGGTATAGACAATTGGGAAGCGGATTATCTCAGTCGCCAAACGTTGCATCCGGGCGAATGGTCTCTTCACCCAGAGGTATTTCTTCAGATTGTTCAAATATGGGAACTTCCAGAAATAGATCTGATGGCGTCTCATCTAAACAAGAAACTTCCCAGGTATCTGTCCAGATCCCGGGATCCTCAGGCGGAGGCAGTGGATGCATTATCACTTCCTTGGAAGTATCATCCTGCTTATATCTTTCCGCCTCTAGTTCTTCTTCCAAGAGTAATCTCCAAGATTCTGAAGGAATGCTCGTCTGTTCTGCTGGTAGCTCCGGCATGGCCTCACAGGTTTTGGTATGCGGATCTTGTCCGGATGGCCTCTTGCCAACCGTGGACTCTTCCGTTAAGACCAGACCTTCTGTCACAAGGTCCTTTTTTCCATCAGGATCTGAAATCCTTAAATTTAAAGGTATGGAGATTGAACGCTTGATTCTTGGTCAAAGAGGTTTCTCTGACTCTGTGATTAATACTATGTTACAGGCTCGTAAATCTGTATCTAGAGAGATATATTATAGAGTCTGGAAAACTTATATTTCTTGGTGTCTTTCTCATCATTTTTCTTGGCATTCATTTAGAATACCGAGAATTTTACAGTTTCTTCAGGATGGTTTAGATAAGGGTTTGTCCGCAAGTTCCTTGAAAGGTCAAATCTCTGCTCTTTCTGTTCTTTTTCACAGAAAGATTGCTATTCTTCCTGATATTCATTGTTTTGTACAAGCTTTGGTTCGTATAAAACCTGTCATTAAGTCAATTTCTCCTCCTTGGAGTTTGAATTTAGTTCTGGGAGCTCTTCAAGCTCCTCCGTTTGAACCTATGCATTCATTGGACATTAAATTACTTTCTTGGAAAGTTTTGTTCCTTTTGGCCATCTCTTCTGCCAGAAGAGTTTCTGAATTATCTGCTCTTTCTTGTGAGTCTCCTTTTCTGATTTTTCATCAGGATAAGGCGGTGTTGCGAACTTCTTTTGAATTTTTACCTAAAGTTGTGAATTCCAACAACATTAGTAGAGAAATTGTGGTTCCTTCATTATGTCCTAATCCTAAGAATTCTAAGGAGAAATCGTTGCATTCTTTGGATGTTGTTAGAGCTTTGAAATATTATGTTGAAGCTACTAAGTCTTTCCGAAAGACTTCTAGTCTATTTGTTATTTTTTCCGGTGCTAGAAAGGGCCAGAAAGCTTCTGCCATTTCTTTGGCATCTTGGTTGAAATCTTTAATTCATCTTGCTTATGTTGAGTCGGGTAAAACTCCGCCTCAGTGGATTACAGCTCATTCTACTAGGTCAGTTTCTACTTCCTGGGCGTTTAGGAATGAAGCTTCGGTTGATCAGATTTGCAAAGCAGCAACTTGGTCCTCTTTGCATACTTTTACTAAATTCTACCATTTTGATGTATTTTCTTCTTCTGAAGCAGTTTTTGGTAGAAAAGTACTTCAGGCAGCGGTTTCAGTTTGAATCTTCTGCTTATGTTTTTCATTAAACTTTATTTTGGGTGTGGATTATTTTCAGCAGGAATTGGCTGTCTTTATTTTATCCCTCCCTCTCTAGTGACTCTTGTGTGGAAAGATCCACATCTTGGGTAATCATTATCCCATACGTCACTAGCTCATGGACTCTTGCTAATTACATGAAAGAAAACATAATTTATGTAAGAACTTACCTGATAAATTCATTTCTTTCATATTAGCAAGAGTCCATGAGGCCCGCCCTTTTTTTGTGGTGGTTATGATTTTGTATAAAGCACAATTATTCCAATTCCTTATTTTATATGCTTTCGCGCTTTTTTATCACCCCACTTCTTGGCTATTCGTTAAACTGAATTGTGGGTGTGGTGAGGGGTGTATTTATAGGCATTTTGAGGTTTGGGAAACTTTGCCCCTCCTGGTAGGAATGTATATCCCATATGTCACTAGCTCATGGACTCTTGCTAATATGAAAGAAATGAATTTATCAGGTAAGTTCTTACATAAATTATGTTTTTATTGTTCATAGTTACACTATGTGATCAGCTAGATCAGTCAGCAAAATTGATCTTTGCTTGGTATGAGTATTCCCAACCTTTAATCCTTCATATATGTGTTTTTTCTTTTGTTTTGCCTTCTGCTGCTTACTTCATAGGTTGTCAGGGGTCCCAGAGTGGCCCAATTTGTAACAGATGGAAGGTATATATAATAGGGACAAAATCTGAGGTTTAATACTGTGTATATTTCCAAGGTAGAATTCTGACCATACCTGTATCATTTTATTTTGGGAATGTTCTATGCAATGCAATTACCAATTGGGATGTGTTCATAGATACTGTATATGTTTTTATGTTATTATATTTTATCTATAATGTACCATTTGTGCATTGACGATATGTTTTATCACTCTGATGCGACTGTTTAGACGTATGCTTATGTCAATATTTACATTGCACACTTAATAATGTTTATATATTGTATTACCTCAATAAAAAAAGCCCACTGTGGAGTTGGAAAGGGTCCAAGAGAAATCTTATCATTACATTAACCCACCAACCAATTATCCGTCTCCTGCTATTTGTGGAGTTGCAACTTCAGGCTTTATTTCCAGCACTGTGCTACAATGTTTGAGCTGTAACTAGTTTTGAATGTGATAATAGCATTCTTACTTGTGGACTACCCAACAGGGTAGGATATTTATCCTCACCATCTTTCCGCATTTGGGCATCTATTTATAAAAGCGTCAACTTACCTGCATTTGACGGCACCAATACGCTCGCCTAAGATCGCCTAACATCGATGCTGCAGACCTGAATACGTTCTCCAAAATTATCAAAGAAGCTGTCAAAAAGCCAAGCACTAAGTACGGGGCGATGAGCATCGGACTGTTGTTAACTAACAGTCATCGATCTTGCTGCTCTTCGGCTTTTTTACAGCTTTCTTGGTACCCTGTCACTAAACACCCACATTATACTATACTGTTTACCCCCTATACTGCCGCTCCCGGACCCCGCCGCAACTCTAATAAATGTATTAACCCCTAAACCGCCGCTCCCGGAGCCCACCAAAACTCTAATAAAGTGTTTAACCCCAGCGCAGATTGAACACACATTTTTCTTGTTAACCCCTAAACCTCCATTCCCAACTTTGTATTTATTTTAACTAGGTATAATAGTTATTAACTATTTAATAACTTCCTAGTTAAAATAAATACAAATATACCTGTAAAATAAAACCTAACCTAAGTTACAATTACACCTAACACTACACTATAATTAAATACATTAAGTAAACTAAATACAATAAAATGCAAATAAAAAAAAATATCTAAAGTACAAAAAGAAAACCCCACTAAATTACAGAAAATAATAAAATAATTACAAGATTTTTAACCTAATTACACCTAATCTAATCCCCCTAACAAAATAAAAAGCCCCCCCAAAATAAAAAAGCCCTACCCTACACTAAATTACAAATAGTCCTTAAAAGGGCCTTTTGTGGGGCATTGCCCCAAAGTAATCAACTCTTTTACCTGTAAAAAAAAGTACAAATCCCCCCCAACATTAAAACCCACCACCCACACAACCAACCCTACTCTAAAACCCACCCAATACCCCCTTAAAAAAACCTAACACTAACCCCTTGAAGATCACCCTACCTTGAGAAGTCTTCACCTTTGTGCCAAAGTCCTCCACAAAGCCGGCAGAAGTGGTCCTCCAGAGGGGCAGAAGTCTTCATCCAGGCGGCATCTTCTATCTTCATCCATCCGGTGCGAAGTGGCTCCATCTTCAAGACATCCGACGTGGAGCATCCTCTTCTGACGACGGCGACTGAAGAATGAAGGTTCCTTTAAGTGACGTCATCCAAGATGGCGTCCCTTCAATTCTATCAGCCAATCGGAATTTAGGTAGGAAAAATCCTATTGGCTGATGCAATCAGCCAATAGGATTTAAGTTCAATCCTACTGGCTGATCCAATCAGCCAATAGAATTCAAGCTCAATCCTATTGGCTGATTGGATCAGCCAATAGGATTGAACTTCAATCCAGTGGCATCACTAGGGTTGGTGTCACCCGGTGCGGTAACTTATGGTGTCCCCCCCCTCCCCCCAGAAAGCAGACACACACAAACACAAAAACACAGGCACACACACATACAAACACTCCAACACACTCAGAAACACTTAAAAACACACTCAGATGCACACACAAACACTCGGAAAAACACACTCAGACACACACAAAAACACTCTGACACACACACACAAAAACACTCAGGCACACACACAAACACTTAGACACACACACACAAAAACACTCAGGCACACACACAAACACTTAGACACATACACACACAAAAACACTAAGGCACACACACAGAAACACTCAGACACACACACAAACACTCTGACACACACACACACACACACACAAACACCCAGGCACACACACACAAAAACACTCAGGCACACACACAAACACTTAGACACACACACACACAAAAACACTCAGGCACACACACAGAAACACTCAGACACACACACAAAAGCACTGAGACACACACACACAAACACTCAGGCACACACACAGAAACACTCAGACACACACAGAAAAGCATTCAGACACACACACAAAAGCACTCAGACACACAAACACACACACAAACACTCAGGCACACACACCAAAACACTCAGACACACACACAAAAGTACTCAGACACACACACACAAAAACACTCAGACACACACACATACAAAATATGTAAACTGCACTGCATTAATTATAAATCTCATGCCTAGAGCTGCTCCCTGGCTCAGCAGAGCATCAAATGAAAGATAAACAGAGCACTCTAAAAATAAATCACTAAAGAAAAGGTTTAGGTGCGCAAACTATGACAATTCTGCTCTCTGACTCTGTTCCAAGTCTGTCAGTGCACAGCCTCGGGCCGCGTGCCTACCGCTTCTTATGGCCAAGCACCTCTGCTCTCTGCCCACCCCCAGACGCCCGTCCACCCTCCCCTTCTAGCTCTTCAGTGTGCACTTAGTGTACTGTAACCGTACCGGTCTGGTGGGCATCATACGTGTCTCCTTCACTTTAGAGACAGTGTCAGACAGTCATGCGGTCAAGTGCCAGGCAGCCCCCTCATGATTTCCCAGATCCCGTTTAGAGAAACAGCACAGCAGTGAGTGACTCCACTGCTCCACACGTCACTGAGCAGAGAGCACAGATAGGCAGGCAGGTTAAGGCTAGCAGCGCAAATTCGCAAGCCCCACGGCACGCCCACAACATTCATAGTGAAATTGGGCAGAGGAGCAAAGTACAAACAAGCAAAAGCAGCCGGGAAAACTATTTGTGGAAATTGCAGTGCTGGCTCAAGGGGCAAAAAAATGAAGTGTCTACAACTTCCCCAGTCCCACTAATGTTCACAAATGCTGGCCCCTCTAATAAAAAATATATGCATCTCTACATTGTATTTCTTTGAATTTCAATAAAATTAAAAAAAAAATTTTTTGGTGGTGTCACCCCCTGGAGGGTGTCACCCTGGTGCGGCCCACACCCCCCTAGTGACGCCACTGCTTCAATCCTATTGGATGATTGCATCCGCCAATAGGATTTTTCCTACCTTAATTCCGATTGGCTGATAGAATTCTATCAGCCAATCGGAATTGAAGGGACGCCATCTTGGATGACGTCCCTTAAAGGAACCTTCATTCTTCAGTCGCGTCGACAGAAGAGGATGCTCCGCGTCGGATGTCTTGAAGATGGAGCCACTCCGCGCCGGATGGATGAAGATAGAAGATGCCGCCTGGATGAAAACTTCTGCCCGTCTGGAGGACCACTTCTGCCAGCTTCGTGGAGGACTTTGGCCCAGTTGGGTGAAGACTTTTCAAGGTAGGGTGATCTTCAAGGGGTTAGTGTTAGGTTCTTTTAAGGGGGGGTTGGGTGGGTTTTAGAGTAGGGTTGGTTGTGTGGGTGGTGGGTTTTAATGTTGGAGGGGGTTGTAATTTTTTTTTTACAGGTAAAAGAGCTGATTACTTTGGGGCAATGCCCCACAAAAGGCCCTTTTAAGGGCTATTTGTAATTTAGTGTAGGGTAGAGTTTTTTTTTATTTTGGGGGGGATTTTTTATTTTGTTAGGGGGATTAGATTAGGTGTAATTAGTTTAAAAATCTTGTAATTATTTTATTATTTTCTGTAATTTAGTGGGTTTTTTTGTACTTTAGATAAATGTTTTTAATTGTATTTAATTGTATTTAGTTTAGTTAATTTATTTAATTATAGTGTAGTGTTAGGTGTAATTGTAACCTAGGTTAGGCTTTATTTTACAGGTAAATGTGTCTTTATTTTAGCTAGGTAGTTATTAAATAGTTAATAACTATTTAGTAACTATTCTACCTAGTTAAAATAAATACAAAGTTGCCTTTAAAATAAAAATAAACCCTAAGCTAGCTACAATGTAACTATTATTAGGGTTAATTTTATATGATTATTTATTATTAAAGGCCCTCAATTTGTACACCCTCTCACTGGTAATTTTTTTTTGATAAAAGGCTTTTACACATGTGATACTGCTTTTGCTATCTATCTCATAAAATGCCCATGTGGAAAAATTTACATTGGCGAGACGACACGCTGTGTCCGTGATAGGATAGTACAACATAAAAGCAATATCAGATGTGGAAATCTAGAGGCACCAGTGTCAGGGCATTTTATCCAATGTGGTCATTATATTAGTCAGGTTTGTTTTCAAATCATTGATGCAGTGCCACGTCCTAGACGGGGGGTAATAGAGAGTTAATGCTAAAAAAGAAGGAGGCATTTTGGATATATAAACTCAGTGCAATGCAACCCTTGGGTTTAAATAAAGAATTATAGGGAGTGCAGAATTATTAGGCAAATGAGTATTTTGACCACATCATCCTCTTTATGCATGTTGTCTTACTCCAAGCTGTATAGGCTCGAAAGCCAACTACCAATTAAGCATATTAGGTGATGTGCATCTCTGTAATGAGAAGGGGTGTGGTCTAATGACATCAACACCCTATATCAGGTGTGCATAATTATTAGGCAACTTCCTTTCCTTTGGCAAAATGGGTCAAAAGAAGGACTTGACAGGCTCAGAAAAGTCAAAAATAGTGAGATATCTTGCAGAGGGATGCAGCACTCTTAAAATTGCAAAGCTTCTGAAGCGTGATCATCGAACAATCAAGCGTTTCATTCAAAATAGTCAACAGGGTCGCAAGAAGCGTGTGGAAAAACCAAGGCGCAAAATAACTGCCCATGAACTGAGAAAAGTCAAGCGTGCAGCTGCCAAGATGCCACTTGCCACCAGTTTGGCCATATTTCAGAGCTGCAACATCACTGGAGTGCCCAAAAGCACAAGGTGTGCAATACTCAGAGACATGGCCAAGGTAAGAAAGGCTGAAAGACGACCACCACTGAACAAGACACACAAGCTGAAACGTCAAGACTGGGCCAAGAAATATCTCAAGACTGATTTTTCTAAGGTTTTATGGACTGATAAAATGAGAGTTAGTCTTGATGGGCCAGATGGATGGGCCCATGGACTGGGCAGAGAGCTCCAGTCCGACTCAGACGCCAGCAAGGTGGAGGTGGAGTACTGGTTTGGGTTGGTATCATCAAAGATGAGCTTGTGGGGCCTTTTCGGGTTGAGGATGGAGTCAAGCTCAACTCCCAGTCCTACTGCCAGTTTCTGGAAGACACCTTCTTCAAGCAGTGGTACAGGAAGAAGTCTGCATCCTTCAAGAAAAACATGATTTTCATGCAGGACAATGCTCCATCACACGCGTCCAAGTACTCCACAGCGTGGCTGGCAAGAAAGGGTATAAAAGAAGAAAATCTAATGACATGGCCTCCTTGTTCACCTGATCTGAACCCCATTGAGAACCTGTGGTCCATCATCAAATGTGAGATTTACAAGGAGGGAAAACAGTACACCTCTCTGAACAGTGTCTGGGAGGCTGTGGTTGCTGCTGCACGCAATGTTGATGGTGAACAGATCAAAACACTGACAGAATCCATGGATGGCAGGCTTTTGAGTGTCCTTGCAAAGAAAGGTGGCTATATTGGTCACTGATTTGTTTTTGTTTTGTTTTTGAATGTCAGAAATCTATATTTGTGAATGTTGAGATGTTATATTGGTTTCACTGGTAAAAAAATGGGTATATATTTGTTTTTTGTTAAGTTGCCTAATAATTATGCACAGTAATAGTCACCTGCACACACAGATATCCCCCTAAAATAGCTATAACTAAAAACAAACTAAAAACTACTTCCAAAACTATTCAGCTTTGATATTAATTAGTTTTTTGGGTTCATTGAGAACATGGTTGTTGTTCAATAATAAAATTAATCCTCAAAAATACAACTTGCCTAATAATTCTGCACTCCCTGTAGATTACACTTTATTTTTGTAATCATTTTGGTCAAAGAAATTTCAGAGTTGCTGCAATTGTTTTTCAATAATTTGTTTTTCAATAATTTGTTTTTTATTAATTTGGTTTTCCAATAATTTGTTTTTCAATAATTTGTCTATCAACAATTTATTCTGATGAAGCTACATTAGTATCTGTTTAAGCCATTGCTGTGTATATGTATATATTCTGCATTGATTTTAATTCTATCTTGCACCAAGGTGAAATAAGAATATAAAGTTCTAACATTGATGTAATTAAGTTAGTAACTGCTAGGTGGAATTGTTAAGAAGTGTTAATTGAACACCTGTGTATAGGTAGGCCTTTATAAGGATTGAACAGTGTGTTTTAGCTTTGTATGATTAAGGGTTCCATACCCGAAACGTCACTGTTTTATTCCAGTATGTGGAAATAAAGATATTTTTATATTGCAAGGTGCTGCCTTCTTCTGAGGGTTTATTTTATAGGTATTTAGTTTTAAATAGGAATTATTTAGTTAATTGTAGTAATTTTATTTAGATTTATTTTAATTATATTTAAGTTAGGGGGTGTTAAGGTTAGACAGGTTTAGTGGTTAATAAATTTAATATAGTGTCGGCGACATTGGGGGCGGCAGATTAGTGGTTAATAAATATAATGTAGGTGGCGGCAGTGTAGGGGTGGGCAGATTAGTGGTGTTTAGACTCAGGGTACATGTTAGGGTGTTAGGTGTAAACATTCCCAAAGGAATCAATGGGATATCGAGCAGCAGCGAACATAAGCTTTCGCTGCTTTCCGACTCCCATTGATTCCTATGGCATCCGCCGCCTCCAGGGTGGCGGATTGAAAACCAGGTACGCTGGGCCGGAATAGTGCCGAGCGTACCTGGTAGTTATTCGATAACTAGCAAAAGTAGTAAGATAGTGCCGAACTTGCGTTCGGAACATCTGTGGTGATGTAAGCATCGATCTGTGTCGGACTGAGTCCGGCAGATCGTATGTTATGTCACCAAATTCTACTTTTGCCGGTTTGTAGGGTTTGATAACTAAGGCGAATCAGGCTCGCCACAAATACGCTGCGGAATTCCAGCGTATTTGCGGTTGACGGCTTGATAAATAGATGCCTTGGTGTTTAGTAACTTTGATAATACAATATAATCCTGGTGTCCACATTTAGGTGCTGCCCCTGTATCCTCCGATCATAAGTTACATTGTAACACTTACCATTCGTTGATAGACGTCAATTAGGGGATTTCTATTGCCAGGGGATATAGTAATCTTTACCCTCGTTGCACCGATATTATTACTTTGTGTTTTTATTCTAACATATTTTATTGTTATTAATTATTAAAGGTTAAGTTTTAACCCCTTCCTTTGGGGAATGACAATTTCCTTCCACTTGCATATGATCGACCTATCAATAAATAATCTACATATATGTTGTAGAGTGCTATTTATGTACATAAATACCTAAATATGCCTTACACTAACAGAAAACCCTGGTTGAACCAAAGCATTTAAAAGTGCTAACCTCTGCAGCCTGCTTCAGCATCATTAGACAAGTGCTAACTTCTGCAGCCTGCTCCAGCATCATTAGACAAGTGCTAACTTCTGCAGCCTGCTCCAGCGTCATTAGACAAGTGCTAACTTCTGCAGCCTGCTCCAGCATCATTAGACAAGTGCTAACTTCTGCAGCCTGCTCCAGCATCATTAGACAAGTGCTAACTTCTGCAGCCTGCTCCAGCATCATTAGACAAGTGCTAACTTCTGCAGCCTGCTCCAGCATCATTAGACAAGTGCTAACTTCTGCAGCCTGCTCCAGTGTCATTAGAACAAGTGCTAACTTCTGCAGTCTGCTCCAGCATCATTAGACAAGTGCTAACTTCTGCAGCCTGCTCCAGCGTCATTAGACAAGTGCTAACTTCTGCAGCCTGCTCCAGCATCATTAGACAAGTGCTAACTTCTGCAGCCTGCTCCAGCATCATTAGACAAGTGCTAACTTCTGCAGCCTGCTCCAGCATCATTAGACAAGTGCTAACTTCTGCAGCCTGCTCCAGCATCATTAGACAAGTGCTAACTTCTGCAGTCTACTCCAGCGTCATTAGACAAGTGCTAACTTCTGCAGCCTGCTCCAGCATCATTAGACAAGTGCTAACTTCTGCAGTCTGCTCCAGCATCATTAGACAAGTGCTAAACTCTGCAGCCTGCTCCAGCATCATTAGACAAGTGCTAACTTCTGCAGTCTGCTCCAGGGTCATTAGACAAGTGCTAACTTCTGCAGCCTGCTCCAGCATCATTAGACAAGTGCTAACTTCTGCAGCCTGCTCCAGCATCATTAGACAAGTGCTAACTTCTGCAGCCTGCTCCAGCATCATTAGACAAGTGATCACTTCTGCAGCCTGCTCCAGCATCATTAGACAAGTGCTAACTTCTGCAGTCTGCTCCAGCGTCATTAGACAAGTGCTAACTTCTGCAGCCTTCTCCAGCGTCATTAGACAAGTGCTAACTTCTGTAGCCTGCTCCAGCATCATTAGACAAGTGCTAACTTCTGCAGCCTGCTCCAGCATCATTAGACAAGTGCTAACTTCTGCAGTCTGCTCCAGGGTCATTAGACAAGTGCTAACTTCTGCAGCCTGCTCCAGCATCATTAGACAAGTGCTAACTTCTGCAGCCTGCTCCAGCATCATTAGACAAGTGCTAACTTCTGCAGCCTGCTCCAGCATCATTAGACAAGTGCTAACTTCTGCAATCTGCTCCAGCGTCATTAGACAAGTGCTAACTTCTGCAGCCTGCTCCAGCATCATTAGACAAGTGCTAACTTCTGCAATCTGCTCCAGCGTCATTAGACAAGTGCTAACTTCTGTAGCCTGCTCCAGCATCATTAGACAAGTGCTAACTTCTGCAGCCTGCTCCAGCGTCATTAGACAAGTGCTAACTTCTGCAGTCTGCTCCAGCATCATTAGACAAGTGCTAACTTCTGCAGCCTGCTCCAGCGTCATTAGACAAGTGCTAACTTCTGCAGCCTGCTCCAGCATCATTAGACAAGTGCTAACTTCTGCAGCCTGCTCCAGCATCATTAGACAAGTGCTAACTTCTGCAGTCTGCTCCAGCATCATTAGACAAGTGCTAACTTCTGCAGCCTTCTCCAGCGTCATTAGACAAGTGCTAACTTCTGTAGCCTGCTCCAGCATCATTAGACAAGTGCTAACTTCTGCAGCCTGCTCCAGTGTCATTAGACAAGTGCTAACTTCTGCAGTCTGCTCCAGGGTCATTAGACAAGTGCTAACTTCTGCAGTCTGCTCCAGCGTCATTAGACAAGTGCTAACTTCTGCAGCCTGCTCCAGTGTCATTAGACAAGTGCTAACTTCTGCAGTCTGCTCCAGCGTCATTAGACAAGTGCTAACTTCTGCAGCCTGCTCCAGCATCATTAGACAAGTGCTAACTTCTGTAGCCTGCTCCAGCATCATTAGACAAGTGCTAACTTCTGCAGTCTGCTCCAGCATCATTAGACAAGTGCTAACTTCTGCAGCCTGCTCCAGCATCATTAGACAAGTGCTAACTTCTGCAGTCTGCTCCAGCATCATTAGACAAGTGCTAACCTCTGCAGTCTGCTTCAGCATCATTAGACAAGTGCTAACTTCTGCAGTCTGCTCCAGCGTCATTAGACAAGTGCTAACTTCTGCAGTCTGCTCCAGCATCATTAGACAAGTGCTAACTTCTGCAGCCTGCTCCAGCATCATTAGACAAGTGCTAACTTCTGCAGCCTGCTCCAGCGTCATTAGACAAGTGCTAACTTCTGCAGCCTGCTCCAGCGTCATTAGACAAGTGCTAACTTCTGCAGCCTGCTCCAGCGTCATTAGACAAGTGCTAACTTCTGCAGTCTGCTCCCGCATCATTAGACAAGTGCTAACTTCTGCAGTCTGCTCCAGCATCATTAGACAAGTGCTAACTTCTGCAGCCTGCTCCAGCGTCATTAGACAAGTGCTAACTTCTGCAGCCTGCTCCAGCATCATTAGACAAGTGCTAACTTCTGCAGCCTGCTCCAGCATCATTAGACAAGTGCTAATTTCTGCAGCCTGCTCCAGCATCATTAGACAAGTGCTAACTTCTGCAGCCTGCTCCAGCATCATTAGACAAGTGTTAACTTCTGCAGCCTGCTCCAGCATCATTAGACAAGTGCTAACTTCTGCAGCCTGCTCCAGCATCATTAGACAAGTGCTAACTTCTGCAGCCTGCTCCAGCATCATTAGACAAGTGCTAACTTCTGCAGCCTGCTCCAGCATCATTAGACAAGTGCTAACTTCTGCAGCCTGCTCCAGCATCATTAGACAAGTGCTAATTTCTGCAGCCTGCTCCAGCATCATTAGACAAGTGCTAACTTCTGCAGCCTGCTCCAGCATCATTAGACAAGTGTTAACTTCTGCAGCCTGCTCCAGCATCATTAGACAAGTGCTAACTTCTGCAGCCTGCTCCAGCGTCATTAGACAAGTGCTAACTTCTGCAGCCTGCTCTAGCATCATTAGACAAGTGCTAACTTCTGCAGCCTGCTCCAGCGTCATTAGACAAGTGCTAACTTCTGCAGCCTGCTCCAGCGTCATTAGACAAGTGCTAACTTCTGCAGTCTGCTCCAGCATCATTAGACAAGTGCTAACTTCTGCAGCCTGCTCCAGCGTCATTAGACAAATGCTAACTTCTGCAGCCTGCTCCAGCATCATTAGACAAGTGCTAACTTCTGTAGCCTGCTCCAGCATCATTAGACAAGTGCTAACTTCTGTAGCCTGCTCCAGCATCATTAGACAAGTGCTAACTTCTGCAGCCTGCTCCAGCGTCATTAGACAAGTGCTAATATCTGCAGCCTGCTCCAGCATCATTAGACAAGTGCTAACTTCTGCAGCCTGCTCCAGCATCATTAGACAAGTGCTAACTTCTGCAGCCTGCTCCAGCATCATTAGACAAGTGCTAACTTCTGCAGTCTGCTCCAGCATCATTAGACAAGTGCTAACTTCTGCAGCCTGCTCCAGCATCATTAGACAAGTGATCACTTCTGCAGCCTGCTCCAGCATCATTAGACAAGTGCTAACTTCTGCAGTCTGCTCCAGCGTCATTAGACAAGTGCTAACTTCTGCAGCCTTCTCCAGCGTCATTAGACAAGTGCTAACTTCTGCAGCCTGCTCCAGCATCATTAGACAAGTGCTAACTTCTGCAGCCTGCTCCAGCATCATTAGACAAGTGCTAACTTCTGCAGCCTGCTCCAGCATCATTAGACAAGTGCTAACTTCTGCAGCCTGCTCCAGCATCATTAGACAAGTGCTAACTTCTGCAGTCTACTCCAGCGTCATTAGACAAGTGCTAACTTCTGCAGCCTGCTCCAGCATCATTAGACAAGTGCTAACTTCTGCAGTCTGCTCCAGCATCATTAGACAAGTGCTAAACTCTGCAGCCTGCTCCAGCATTATTAGACAAGTGCTAACTTCTGCAGTCTGCTCCAGGGTCATTAGACAAGTGCTAACTTCTGCAGCCTGCTCCAGCATCATTAGACAAGTGCTAACTTCTGCAGCCTGCTCCAGCATCATTAGACAAGTGCTAACTTCTGCAGCCTGCTCCAGCATCATTAGACAAGTGCTAACTTCTGCAGCCTGCTCCAGCATCATTAGACAAGTGCTAACTTCTGCAGCCTGCTCCAGCATCATTAGACAAGTGATCACTTCTGCAGCCTGCTCCAGCATCATTAGACAAGTGCTAACTTCTGCAGTCTGCTCCAGCGTCATTAGACAAGTGCTAACTTCTGCAGCCTTCTCCAGCGTCATTAGACAAGTGCTAACTTCTGTAGCCTGCTCCAGCATCATTAGACAAGTGCTAACTTCTGCAGCCTGCTCCAGCATCATTAGACAAGTGCTAACTTCTGCAGTCTGCTCCAGGGTCATTAGACAAGTGCTAACTTCTGCAGCCTGCTCCAGCATCATTAGACAAGTGCTAACTTCTGCAGCCTGCTCCAGCATCATTAGACAAGTGCTAACTTCTGCAGCCTGCTCCAGCATCATTAGACAAGTGCTAACTTCTGCAGCCTGCTCCAGCGTCATTAGACAAGTGCTAACTTCTGCAGTCTGCTCCAGCATCATTAGACAAGTGCTAACTTCTGCAGCCTGCTCCAGCATCATTAGACAAGTGCTAACTTCTGCAGTCTGCTCCAGCATCATTAGACAAGTGCTAACTTCTGCAGTCTGCTCCAGCATCATTAGACAAGTGCTAACATCTGCAGCCTGCTCCAGCATCATTAGACAAGTGCTAACATCTGCAGCCTGCTCCAGCGTCATTAGACAAGTGCTAACTTCTGCAGTCTGCTCCAGTGTCATTAGACAAGTGCTAACATCTGCAGTCTGCTCCAGCATCATTAGACAAGTGCTAACTTCTGCAGCCTGCTCCAGCGTCATTAGACAAGTGCTAACTTCTGCAGCCTGCTCCAGCATCATTAGACAAGTGCTAACTTCTGCAGCCTGCTCCAGCATCATTAGACAAGTGCTAACTTCTGCAGTCTGCTCCAGTGTCATTAGACAAGTGCTAACTTCTGCAGTCTGCTCCAGCGTCATTAGACAAGTGCTAACTTCTGCAGTCTGCTCCAGCATCATTAGACAAGTGCTAACTTCTGCAGCCTGCTCCAGCGTCATTAGACAAGTGCTAACTTCTGCAGTCTGCTCCAGCGTCATTAGACAAGTGCTAACTTCTGCAGCCTGCTCCAGCGTCATTAGACAAGTGCTAACTTCTGCAGCCTGCTCCAGCATCATTAGACAAGTGCTAACTTCTGCAGCCTGCTCCAGCGTCATTAGACAAGTGCTAACTTCTGCAGTCTGCTCCAGCGTCATTAGACAAGTGCTAACTTCTGCAGCCTGCTCCAGCATCATTAGACAAGTGCTAACTTCTGCAGCCTGCTCCTGCGTCATTAGACAAGTGCTAACTTCTGCAGTCTGCTCCAGCATCATTAGACAAGTGCTAACTTCTGCAGCCTGCTCCAGCGTCATTAGACAAGTGCTAACTTCTGCAGCCTGCTCCAGCATCATTAGACAAGTGCTAACTTCTGCAGCCTGCTCCAGCATCATTAGACAAGTGCTAACTTCTGCAGCCTGCTCCAGCATCATTAGACAAGTGCTAACTTCTGCAGCCTGCTCCAGCATCATTAGACAAGTGCTAACTTCTGCAGCCTGCTCCAGCATCATTAGACAAGTGCTAACTTCTGCAGCCTGCTCCAGCATCATTAGACAAGTGCTAACTTCTGCAGCCTGCTCCAGCATCATTAGACAAGTGCTAACTTCTGCAGCCTGCTCCAGCTTCATTAGACAAGTGCTAACTTCTGCAGCCTGCTCCAGCATCATTAGACAAGTGCTAACTTCTGCAGCCTGCTCCAGCGTCATTAGACAAGTGCTAACTTCTGCAGCCTGCTCCAGCATCATTAGACAAGTGCTAACTTCTGCAGCCTGCTCCAGCGTCATTAGACAAGTGCTAACTTCTGCAGCCTGCTCCAGCATCATTAGACAAGTGCTAACTTCTGCAGCCTGCTCCAGCATCATTAGACAAGTGCTAACTTCTGCAGCCTGCTCCAGCATCATTAGACAAGTGCTAACTTCTGCAGCCTGCTCCAGCGTCATTAGACAAGTGCTAACTTCTGCAGCCTGCTCCAGCATCATTAGACAAGTGCTAACTTCTGCAGCCTGCTCCAGCATCATTAGACAAGTGCTAACTTCTGCAGCCTGCTCCAGCATCATTAGACAAGTGCTAACTTCTGCAGTCCTGCTCCAGCATCATTAGACAAGTGCTAACTTCTGCAGCCTGCTCCAGCATCATTAGACAAGTGCTAACTTCTGCAGCCTGCTCCAGCATCATTAGACAAGTGCTAACTTCTGCAGCCTGCTCCAGCATCATTAGACAAGTGCTAACTTCTGTAGCCTGCTCCAGCATCATTAGACAAGTGCTAACTTCTGCAGCCTGCTCCAGCGTCATTAGACAAGTGCTAACTTCTGCAGCCTGCTCCAGCATCATTAGACAAGTGCTAACTTCTGCAGCCTGCTCCAGCATCATTAGACAAGTGCTAACTTCTGCAGCCTGCTCCAGCATCATTAGACAAGTGCTAACGTCTGCAGCCTGCTCCAGCAGTCATTAGACAAGTGCTAACTTCTGCAGCCTGCTCCAGCGTCATTAGACAAGTGCTAACTTCTGCAGCCTGCTCCAGCATCATTAGACAAGTGCTAACTCTGCAGCCTGCTCCAGCGTCATCTAGACAAGTGCTAACTTCTGCAGCCTGCTCCTAGCATCATTAGACAAGGTGCTAACTTCTGCAGCCTGCTCCAGCATCATTAGACAAGTGCCTAACTTCTGCAGCCTGCTCCAGCGTCATTAGACAAGTGCTAACCTTCTGAAGCCTGCTCCAGCGTCATTAGACAAGTGCTAACTTCTGCAGTTCTGCTCAGCATCATTAGACAAGTGCTAACTTCTGCAGCCTGCTCCAGCATCATTAGACAAGTGCTAACATTCTGCAGCTCTGCTCCAGCTCATTAGGACAAGTGCTAACTTCTGCAGTCTGCTCCAGCATCATTAGACAAGTGCTAACTTCTGCAGCCTGCTCCAGCATCATTAACAAGTGCTAACTTCTGCAGCCTGCTCCAGCGTCATTAGACAAGATGCTAACTTCTGCAGCTCTGCTCCAGCATCATTAGACAAGTGCTAACTTCTGCAGCCTGCTCCAGCGTCATTAGACAAGTGCTAACTTCTGCAGCCTGCTCCAGCATCATTAGACAAGTGCTAACTTCTGCAGCCTGCTCCAGCGTCATTAGACAAGTGCTAACTTCTGCAGCCTGCTCCAGCATCATTAGACAAGTGCTAACTTCTGCAGCCTGCTCCAGCGTCATTAGACAAGTGCTAACTTCTGCAGCCTGCTCCAGCATCATTAGACAAGTGCTAACTTCTGCAGCCTGCTCCAGCAGTCATTAGACAAGTGCTAACTTCTGCAGCCTGCTCCAGCAGTCATTAGACAAGTGCTAACTTCTGCAGTCTGCTCCAGCATCATTAGACAAGTGCTAACTTCTGCAGCCTGCTCCAGCGTCATTAGACAAGTGCTAACTTCTGCAGCCTGCTCCAGCGTCATTAGACAAGTGCTAACTTCTGCAGCCTGCTCCAGCATCATTAGACAAGTGCTAACTTCTGCAGCCTGCTCCAGCGTCATTAGACAAGTGCTAACTTCTGCAGCCTGCTCCAGCATCATTAGACAAGTGCTAACTTCTGCAGCCTGCTCCAGCGTCATTAGACAAGTGCTAACTTCTGCAGCCTGCTCCAGCTCATTAGACAAGTGCTAACTTCTGCAGCCTGCTCCAGCGTCATTAGACAAGTGCTAACTTCTGCAGCCTGCTCCAGCGTCATTAGACAAGTGCTAACTTCTGCAGCCTGCTCCAGCATCATTAGACAAGTGCTAACTTCTGCAGCCTGCTCCAGCGTCATTAGACAAGTGCTAACTTCTGCAGTCCTGCTCCAGCGATCATTAGACAAGTGCTAACTTCTGCAGCTCTCCAGCGATCATTAGACAAGTGCTAACTTCTGCAGCCTGCTCCAGCATCATTAGACAAGTGCTAACTTTCTGCAGCCTGCTCCAGCATCATTAGACAAGTGCTAACTTCTGCAGCTCTGCCTCCAGCATCATTAGACAAGTGCTAACTTCTGCAGCCTGCTCCAGCGTCATTAGACAAGTGCTAACTTCTGCAGTCCTGCTCCAGCGTCATTAGACAAGTGCTAACTTCTGCAGCCTGCTCCAGCATCATTAGACAAGTGCTAACTTCTGCAGCCTGCTCCAGCATCATTAGACAAGTGCTAACTTCTGCAGCCTGCTCCAGCGTCATTAGACAAGTGCTAACTTCTGCAGCCTGCTCCAGCGTCATTAGACAAGTGCTAACTTCTGCAGCCTGCTCCAGCATCATTAGACAAGTGCTAACTTCTGCAGTCTGCTCCAGCAGTCATTAGACAAGTGCTAAACTTCTGCAGCCTGCTCCAGCATCATTAGACAAGTGCTAACTTCTGCAGCCTGCTCCAGCGTCATTAGACAAGTGCTAACTTCTGCAGCCTGCTCCAGCGTCATTAGACAAGTGCTAACTTCTGCAGCCTGCTCCAGCGTCATTAGACAAGTGCTAACTTCTGCAGCCTGCTCCAGCATCATTAGACAAGTGCTAACTTCTGCAGCCTGCTCCAGCATCATTAGACAAGTGCTAACTTCTGCAGCCTGCTCCAGCATCATTAGACAAGTGCTAACTTCTGCAGCCTGCTCCAGCATCATTAGACAAGTGCTAACTTCTGCAGCCTGCTCCAGCATCATTAGACAAGTGCTAACTTCTGCAGCCTGCTCCAGCATCATTAGACAAGTGCTAACTTCTGCAGCCTGCTCCAGCGTCATTAGACAAGTGCTAACTTCTGCAGCCTGCTCCAGCATCATTAGACAAGTGCTAACTTCTGCAGCCTGCTCCAGCATCATTAGACAAGTGCTAACTTCTGCAGCCTGCTCCAGCATCATTAGACAAGTGCTAACTTCTGCAGCCTGCTCCAGCATCATTAGACAAGTGCTAACTTCTGCAGCCTGCTCCAGCATCATTAGACAAGTGCTAACTTCTGCAGCCTGCTCCAGCGTCATTAGACAAGTGCTAACTTCTGCAGCCTGCTCCAGCGTCATTAGACAAGTGCTAACTTCTGCAGCCTGCTCCAGCGTCATTAGACAAGTGCTAACTTCTGCAGCCTGCTCCAGCAGTCATTAGACAAGTGCTAACTTCTGCAGCCTGCTCCAGCGTCATTAGACAAGTGCTTACTTCTGCGTCATTAGACAAGTGCTAACTTCTGCAGCCTGCTCCAGCATCATTAGACAAGTGCTAACTTCTGCAGCCTGCTCCAGCATCATTAGACAAGTGCTAACTTCTGCAGCCTGCTCCAGCGTCATTAGACAAGTGCTAACTTCTGCAGCCTGCTCCAGCATCATTAGACAAGTGCTAACTTCTGCAGCCTGCTCCAGCGTCATTAGACAAGTGCTAACTTCTGCAGCCTGCTCCAGCTTCATTAGACAAGTGCTAACTTCTGCAGCCTGCTCCAGCGTCATTAGACAAGTGCTAACTTCTGCAGCCTGCTCCAGCATCATTAGACAAGTGCTAACTTCTGCAGTCTGCTCCAGCATCATTAGACAAGTGCTAACTTCTGCAGCCTGCTCCAGCAGTCATTAGACAAGTGCTAACTTCTGCAGCCTGCTCCAGCGTCATTAGACAAGTGCTAACTTCTGCAGCCTGCTCCAGCGTCATTAGACAAGTGCTAACTTCTGCAGCCTGCTCCAGCATCATTAGACAAGTGCTAACTTCTGCAGCCTGCTCCAGCGTCATTAGACAAGTGCTAACTTCTGCAGCCTGCTCCAGCATCATTAGACAAGTGCTAACTTCTGCAGCCTGCTCCAGCATCATTAGACAAGTGCTAACTTCTGCAGCCTGCTCCAGCATCATTAGACAAGTGCTAACTTCTGCAGCCTGCTCCAGCGTCATTAGACAAGTGCTAACTTCTGCAGCCTGCTCCAGCGTCATTAGACAAGTGCTAACTTCTGCAGCCTGCTCCAGCATCATTAGACAAGTGCTAACTTCTGCAGCCTGCTCCAGCGTCATTAGACAAGTGCTAACTTCTGCAGCCTGCTCCAGCATCATTAGACAAGTGCTAACTTCTGCAGCCTGCTCCAGCATCATTAGACAAGTGCTAACTTCTGCAGCCTGCTCCAGCGTCATTAGACAAGTGCTAACTTCTGCAGTCCTGCTCCAGCATCATTACACAAGTGCTAACTTCTGCAGACTTCTCCAGCGTCATTAGACAAGTGCTAACTTCTGCAGCCTGCTCCAGCATCATTAGACAAGTGCTAACTTCTGCAGCCTGCTCCAGCGTCATTAGACAAGTGCTAACTTCTGCAGCCTGCTCCAGCATCATTAGACAAGTGCTAACTTCTGCAGCCTGCTCCAGCATCATTAGACAAGTGCTAACTTCTGCAGCCTGCTCCAGCGTCATTAGACAAGTGCTAACTTCTGCAGCCTGCTCCAGCAGTCATTAGACAAGTGCTAACTTCTGCAGCTGCTCCAGCATCATTAGACAAGTGCTAACTTCTGCAGTCTGCTCCAGCATCATTAGACAAGTGCTAACTTCTGCAGCTCTGCTCCAGCGTCATTAGACAAGTGCTAACTTCTGCAGCCTGCTCCAGCATCATTAGACAAGTGCTAACTTCTGCAGTCTGCTCCAGCATCATTAGACAAGTGCTAACTTCTGCAGCCTGCTCCAGCATCATTAGACAAGTGCTAACTTCTGCAGCCTGCTCCAGCAGTCATTAGACAAGTGCTAACTTCTGCAGCCTGCTCCAGCGTCATTAGACAAGTGCTAACTTCTGCAGCCTGCTCCAGCAGTCATTAGACAAGTGCTAACTTCTGCAGCCTGCTCCAGCATCATTAGACAAGTGCTAACTTCTGCAGCCTGCTCCAGCGTCATTAGACAAGTGCTAACTTCTGCAGCCTGCTCCAGCGTCATTAGACAAGTGCTAACTTCTGCAGCCTGCTCCAGCATCATTAGACAAGTGCTAACTTCTGCAGCCTGCTCCAGCTTCATTAGACAAGTGCTAACTTCTGCAGCCTGCTCCAGCATCATTAGACAAGTGCTAACTTCTGCAGCCTGCTCCAGCATCATTAGACAAGTGCTAACTTCTGCAGCCTGCTCCAGCATCATTAGACAAGTGCTAACTTCTGCAGCCTGCTCCAGCATCATTAGACAAGTGCTAACTTCTGCAGCCTGCTCCAGCATCATTAGACAAGTGCTAACTTCTGCAGCCTGCTCCAGCTTCATTAGACAAGTGCTAACTTCTGCAGCCTGCTCCAGCATCATTAGACAAGTGCTAACTTCTGCAGTCCTGCTCCAGCGTCATTAGACAAGTGCTAACTTCTGCAGCTGCTCCAGCATCATTAGACAAGTGCTAACTTCTGCAGTCTGCTCCAGCGTCATTAGACAAGTGCTAACTTCTGCAGCCTGCTCCAGCGTCATTAGACAAGTGCTAACTTCTGCAGCCTGCTCCAGCATCATTAGACAAGTGCTAACTTCTGCAGCCTGCTCCAGCATCATTAGACAAGTGCTAACTTCTGCAGCCTGCTCCAGCGTCATTAGACAAGTGCTAACTTCTGCAAGCTGCTCCAGCGTCATTAGACAAGTGCTAACTTCTGCAGCCTGCTCCAGCAGTCATTAGACAAGTGCTAACTTCTGCAGCCTGCTCCAGCTTCATTAGACAAGTGCTAACTTCTGCAGCCTGCTCCAGCGTCATTAGACAAGTGCTAACTTCTGCAGCCTGCTCCAGCGTCATTAGACAAGTGCTAACTTCTGCAGCCTGCTCCAGCATCATTAGACAAGTGCTAACTTCTGCAGCCTGCTCCAGCGTCATTAGACAAGTGCTAACTTCTGCAGCCTGCTCCAGCATCATTAGACAAGTGCTAACTTCTGCAGTCTGCTCCAGCGTCATTAGACAAGTGCTAACTTCTGCAGTCTGCTCCAGCATCATTAGACAAGTGCTAACTTCTGCAGCCTGCTCCAGCATCATTAGACAAGTGCTAACTTCTGCAGCCTGCTCCAGCGTCATTAGACAAGTGCTAACTTCTGCAGCCTGCTCCAGCGATCATTAGACAAGTGCTAACTTCTGCAGCCTGCTCCAGCGTCATTAGACAAGTGCTAACTTCTGCAGCCTGCTCCAGCATCATTAGACAAGTGCTAACTTCTGCAGCCTGCTCCAGCGTCATTAGACAAGTGCTAACTCTGCAGCTGCTCCAGCTTCATTAGACAAGTGCTAACTTCTGCAGTGTGCTCAGCGTCATTAGACAAGTGCTAACTTCTGCAGCCTGCTCCAGCATCATTAGACAAGTGCTAACTTCTGCAGCCTGCTCCAGCATCATTAGACAAGTGCTAACTTCTGCAGCCTGCTCCAGCATCATTAGACAAGTGCTAACTTCTGCAGCCTGCTCCAGCTTCATTAGACAAGTGCTAACTTCTGCAGCCTGCTCCAGCATCATTAGACAAGTGCTAACTTCTGCAGCTGCTCCAGCGTCATTAGACAAGTGCTAACTTCTGCAGCTGCTCCAGCATCATTAGACAAGTGCTAACTTCTGCAGCCTGCTCCAGCATCATTAGACAAGTGCTAACTCTGCACTGTCAGCATCATTAGACAAGTGCTAACTTCTGCAGTCTGCTCCAGCATCATTAGACAAGTGCTAACTTCTGCAGCCTGCTCCAGCGTCATTAGACAAGTGCTAACTTCTGCAGTCTGCTCCAGTGTCATTAGACAAGTGCTAACTTCTGCAGCCTGCTCCAGTATCATTAGACAAGTGCTAACTTCTGCAGCCTGCTCCAGCATCATTAGACAAGTGCTAACTTCTGCAGTCTGCTCCAGTGTCATTAGACAAGTGCTAACTTCTGCAGCCTGCTCCAGCGTCATTAGACAAGTGCTAACTTCTGCAGTCTGCTCCAGTGTCATTAGACAAGTGCTAACTTCTGCAGCCTGCTCCAGTATCATGAGACAAGTGCTAACTTCTGCAGCCTGCTCCAGCGTCATTAGACAAGTGCTAACTTCTGCAGCCTGCTCCAGCGTCATTAGACAAGTGCTAACTTCTGCAGTCTGCTCCAGCATCATTAGACAAGTGCTAACTTCTGCAGCCTGCTCCAGCGTCATTAGACAAGTGCTAACTTCTGCAGTCTGCTCCAGCATCATTAGACAAGTGCTAACTTCTGCAGTCTGCTCCAGCATCATTAGACAAGTGCTATCTTCTGCAGCCTGCTCCAGCATCATTAGACAAGTGCTAACTTCTGCAGCCTGCTCCAGCATTATTAGACAAGTGCTAACTTCTGCAGCCTGCTCCAGCGTCATTAGACAAGTGCTAACTTCTGCAGCCTGCTCCAGCGTCATTAGACAAGTGCTAACTTCTGCAGCCTGCTCCAGCGTCATTAGACAAGTGCTAACTTCTGCAGCCTGCTCCAGCGTCATTAGACAAGTGCTAACTTCTGCAGCCTGCTCCAGCGTCATTAGACAAGTGCTAACTTCTGCAGCCTGCTCCAGCATCATTAGACAAGTGCTAACTTCTGCAGCCTGCTCCAGCATCATTAGACAAGTGCTAACTTCTGCAGTCTGCTCCAGCGTCATTAGACAAGTGCTAACTTCTGCAGTCTGCTCCAGCATCATTAGACAAGTGCTAACATCTGCAGCCTGCTCCAGCGTCATTAGACAAGTGCTAACTTCTGCAGCCTGCTCCAGCATCATTAGACAAGTGCTAACTTCTGCAGTCTGCTCCAGCGTCATTAGACAAGTGCTAACCTCTGCAGTCTGCTCCAGCGTCATTAGACAAGTGCTAACTTCTGCAGCCTGCTCCAGCATCATTAGACAAGTGCTAACTTCTGCAGCCTGCTCCAGCGTCATTAGACAAGTGCTAACTTCTGTAGCCTGCTCCAGCATCATTAGACAAGTGCTAACTTCTGCAGCCTGCTCCAGCATCATTAGACAAGTGCTAACTTCTGCAATCTGCTCCAGCGTCATTAGACAAGTGCTAACTTCTGCAGCCTGCTCTAGCGTCATTAGACAAGTGCTAACTTCTGCAGCCTGCTCCAGCGTCATTAGACAAGTGCTAACTTCTGCAGCCTGCTTCAGCATCATTAGACAAGTGCTAACTTCTGCAGCCTGCTCCAGCATCATTAGACAAGTGCTAACTTCTGCAGCCTGCTCCAGCATCATTAGACAAGTGCTAACTTCTGCAGCCTGCTCCAGCGTCATTAGACAAGTGCTAACTTCTGCAGCCTGCTCTAGCATCATTAGACAAGTGCTAACTTCTGCAGCCTGCTCCAGCGTCATTAGACAAGTGCTAACTTCTGCAGTCTGCTCCAGTGTCATTAGACAAGTGCTAACTTCTGCAGTCTGCTCCAGTGTCATTAGACAAGTGCTAACTTCTGCAGCCTGCTCCAGCGTCATTAGACAAGTGCTAACTTCTGCAGCCTACTCCAGCGTCATTAGACAAGTGCTAACTTCTGCAGCCTACTCCAGCGTCATTAGACAAGTGCTAACTTCTGCAGCCTACTCCAGCGTCATTAGACAAGTGCTAACTTCTGCAGCCTACTCCAGTGTCATTAGACAAGTGCTAACTTCTGCAGTCTGCTCCAGCATCATTAGACAAGTGCTAACTTCTGCAGCCTGCTCCAGCATCATTAGACAAGTGCTAACTTCTGCAGCCTGCTCCAGCATCATTAGACAAGTGCTAACTTCTGCAGCCTGCTCCAGCATCATTAGACAAGTGCTAACTTCTGCAGCCTGCTCCAGCATCATTAGACAAGTGCTAACTTCTGCAGCCTGCTCCAGCATCATTAGACAAGTGCTAACTTCTGCAGTCTGCTCCAGCATCATTAGACAAGTGCTAACTTCTGCAGTCTGCTCCAGTGTCATTAGACAAGTGCTAACTTCTGCAGCCTGCTCCAGCATCATTAGACAAGTGCTAACTTCTGCAGCCTGCTCCTGCGTCATTAGACAAGTGCTAACTTCTGCAGCCTGCTCCAGCATCATTAGACAAGTGCTAACTTCTGCAGTCTGCTCCAGCATCATTAGACAAGTGCTAACTTCTGCAGCCTGCTCCAGCATCATTAGACAAGTGCTAACTTCTGCAGTCTGCTCCAGCATCATTAGACAAGTGCTAACTTCTGCAGCCTGCTCCAGCATCATTAGACAAGTGCTAACTTCTGCAGCCTGCTCTAGCATCATTAGACAAGTGCTAACTTCTGCAGCCTGCTCCAGCGTCATTAGACAAGTGCTAACTTCTGCAGCCTGCTCTAGCATCATTAGACAAGTGCTAACTTCTGCAGCCTGCTCCAGCGTCATTAGACAAGTGCTAACTTCTGCAGCCTGCTCCAGCATCATTAGACAAGTGCTAACTTCTGCAGTCTGCTCCAGCGTCATTAGACAAGTGCTAACTTCTGCAGTCTGCTCCAGCGTCATTAGACAAGTGCTTACTTCTGCAGTCTGCTCCAGCGTCATTAGACAAGTGCTAACTTCTGCAGTCTGCTCTAGCGTCATTAGACAAGTGCTAACTTCTGCAGCCTGCTCCAGCATCATTAGACAAGTGCTAACTTCTGCAGTCTGCTCCAGCGTCATTAGACAAGTGCTAACTTCTGCAGCCTGCTCCAGCATCATGAGACAAGTGCTAACCAGCCTGCTCTAGCGTCATTAGACAAGTGCTAACTTCTGCAGCCTGCTCCAGCATCATTAGACAAGTGCTAACTTCTGCAGTCTGCTCCAGCATCATTAGACAAGTGCTAACTTCTGCAGCCTGCTCCAGCATCATTAGACAAGTGCTAACTTCTGCAGTCTGCTCCAGTGTCATTAGACAAGTGCTAACTTCTGCAGCCTGCTCCAGCGTCATTAGACAAGTGCTAACTTCTGCAGCCTGCTCCAGCGTCATTAGACAAGTGCTAACTTCTGCAGCCTGCTCCAGTGTCATTAGACAAGTGCTAACTTCTGCAGTCTGCTCCAGTGTCATTAGACAAGTGCTAACTTCTGCAGCCTGCTCCAGCGTCATTAGACAAGTGCTAACTTCTGCAGCCTGCTCCAGCGTCATTAGACAAGTGCTAACATCTGCAGCCTGCTCCAGCGTCATTAGACAAGTGCTAACTTCTGCAGCCTGCTCCAGCGTCATTAGACAAGTGCTAACTTCTGCAGCCTGCTCCAGCGTCATTAGACAAGTGCTAACTTCTGCAGCCTGCTCCAGCGTCATTAGACAAGTGCTAACTTCTGCAGTCTGCTCCAGCGTCATTAGACAAGTGCTAACTTCTGCAGTCTGCTCCAGCGTCATTAGACAAGTGCTAACTTCTGCAGCCTGTTCCAGCGTCATTAGACAAGTGCTAACATCTGCAGCCTGCTCCAGCGTCATTAGACAAGTGCTAACCAGCCTGCTCCAGCATCATTAGACAAGTGCTAACTTCTGCAGCCTGCTCCAGCATCATTAGACAAGTGCTAACTTCTGCAGCCTGCTCTAGCATCATTAGACAAGTGCTAACTTCTGCAGCCTGCTCCAGCGTCATTAGACAAGTGCTAACTTCTGCAGTCTGCTCCAGTGTCATTAGACAAGTGCTAACTTCTGCAGTCTGCTCCAGTGTCATTAGACAAGTGCTAACTTCTGCAGCCTGCTCCAGCATCATTAGACAAGTGCTAACATCTGCAGCCTGCTCCAGCATCATTAGACAAGTGCTAACATCTGCAGCCTGCTCCAGCATCATTAGACAAGTGCTAACTTCTGCAGCCTGCTCCAGCGTCATTAGACAAGTGCTAACTTCTGCAGCCTGCTCCAGCATCATTAGACAAGTGCTAACTTCTGCAGCCTGCTCCAGCATCATTAGACAAGTGCTAACTTCTGCAGCCTACTCCAGCGTCATTAGACAAGTGCTAACTTCTGCAGCCTGCTCCAGCATCATTAGACAAGTGCTAACTTCTGCAGCCTGCTCCAGCATCATTAGACAAGTGCTAACTTCTGCAGCCTGCTCCAGCATCATTAGACAAGTGCTAACTTCTGCAGCCTGCTCCAGCATCATTAGACAAGTGCTAACTTCTGCAGCCTGCTCCAGCATCATTAGACAAGTGCTAACTTCTGCAGCCTGCTCCAGCGTCATTAGACAAGTGCTAACTTCTGCAGTCTGCTCCAGCGTCATTAGACAAGTGCTAACTTCTGCAGTCTGCTCCAGCGTCATTAGACAAGTGCTAACTTCTGCAGCCTGTTCCAGCGTCATTAGACAAGTGCTAACTTCTGCAGCCTGCTCCAGCGTCATTAGACAAGTGCTAACCAGCCTGCTCCAGCGTCATTAGACAAGTGCTAACTTCTGCAGTCTGCTCCAGCGTCATTAGACAAGTGCTAACTTCTGCAGTCTGCTCCAGCGTCATTAGACAAGTGTTAACTTCTGCAGCCTGCTCCAGCGTCATTAGACAAGTGCTAACTTCTGCAGCCTGCTCCAGCGTCATTAGACAAGTGCTAACTTCTGCAGTCTGCTCCAGCGTCATTAGACAAGTGCTAACTTCTGCAGCCTGTTCCAGCGTCATTAGACAAGTGCTAACTTCTGCAGCCTGCTCCAGCATCATTAGACAAGTACTAACTTCTCAAAAAACTAAGGAGATTCTCACAAGAATGAGAAGATCCCCTGTAAGTATGCACTTGTAAGCACTCTGAGCCTAGACTGTGAAGCGGTTATTCCAGACCGGGTTCAAATAAAATATAACTTTTATTGTAAATTGCTCTTAAAATAAGGGTAACACACAAATTAAAAACGACACTAGCACTGTCATGTGATCTGACAATTCACTGTATGGAGGACTAAAATATATTAGTGGCCTATAGTGAATAAATTTGTGCCTCCTGTCTGATATTATATATTCTTGGCTATACTTAGATTGATGGGTCCCAAATACTGTGTGTGAGTTTTACTCTTTATGTAACACACAATTTGTAAGTGTATTTGGATACTCTAATGATTCTCTTGTATATAGTGTAAGCCAGAGATATTCCACTCCGTTACTATTCGCTCTGGACAGTCGGTACCCATGGCTCAGTCTAGGTATTCCAGTGTCACTATTGTGTGATTATGTACTGTTACAGTTTTTTATGTGGTTAAACGTTGTAAAAGAATGAAGTGAGTTTCACACGTGACTCCTGTATAGTATATTTACTTAGACTTTAGTTTATTCGATTAGTATCGTGTATTCTCTGCTTGTTTGTGAGTATTGGACCAATTGGAATTATTAATAGAACCTTTCGTGTATTGTTATTTTACTGATACATGAAATTTTGGGCATTGATAGTTTATTTTGAAAGCAGCACTTTCTCTGTGTTTCTACTTTGTGTCTCAATTGAACTGATACATAATGTACATTCCACACTTGCAGCCTAAATGCCTGTATGTTAATTTTGAGACAGTAATGTTTCTATATTATCAGTATCCTAGTGCATTATTATGGGCTGTGTTGCAGACTTATACTCTTTGATCAGACATTATGTCCATTTGGGAGAAAACACTGTCTCTATTGTGTTACTATATATCACATTTGTGCTTGTATCAGTTTCTGCTACAGAGAGAACCTGTTTCTAATATGCATCTCAATAAAGCTGGTATTTTATGTACGGTACAACTATATAGCCTGAATGCCTATATTTTTATTCTTACAACAGTATTATCTCTGTATTATCGTTGTCTTGGTGCATTATATTAGGCTGTGTTGCTAATTTTAGTCCCTCAATCGGGCAGTATCTTAATTTGAGAGCAGCCTCAATCTCGGTTCAGCCACTGTAAATTACAATCACGCTTGTCTATCTCTGTTATAGAGAGGACCTAAGGTTCAATCTGTTTATGTTACTACTATCGCTAGTAATAATTCTCATTTCCAATTGTATTTTCGCAAATACTCAGTATAGTGTGTGAACTTCGGTTTTAAGCGCGACCGGAGAGTGGATATAATCTATAAATATCTATATTGATATAATGTTAATTCTGGCTAAGTCCGGCACAACCCAGACTAATCAACAAATTAACTAAGTATAGCTATAGTAGTTTTTCTAGATTACATTGAGTGCTAGGCTTTTTAAAAAAATATAGAGCGCCCAAACGCTCTCGTACACTCCTAACTAGTTTCGCCCTTCCGGGCTTTGTCAAAAGCGGCGAGCCGCCGTTTGATTGGGGGTATATACCCGCTAAACCGGAAGTCCCGCCTTCCTCTATTTTGTATTCATATCCCTATTTGCCGAGGCCAATTGATTGACAGCTAGGAGTTCCTATCTGTTGTTAATTTCGGAGGTGTCTATACAGAGCTAGGGTTTCGTGAGCTGTTATACTGATAATTATCAAGTTGTAATATGGCTTCGTGTAAATATTGATCTTGTACCTTGAATAGGTATATTGTTTTTGTGATCGTAAATTTAACTGAAACTTATTTCTTGATGTACTTGAACAGTATTTGTTATAAGATATTGTTTGATCAATAAAGAAATATTAAAAGAACACTTTTGTATTACTTATAAATTACCTCAAAAGGGTATTTATGCTTGTGACTATGAATTATTACTCTTATTTAGTTATTCGTATATATGGTAGTATTTATTGGATACTGTGTGATGAAACATTGGTATTAGTGTGAGTGATAAGTGCTGGGGGAGATTAGGTGTGAATTTGGGTTGTGATGTGTTAGTTGGAAATGAAACGTCCTAGGTTTATGTCATTGTGTTTTAGTGAAAAATATGAATATTGATTACTGATTGGTGTGACTAACAAAGCTTTGTGTGATTCTACACAATTGTGATGAGTGTGGGTGGTGATGGTGTTACAATTCTTTATCTAATTTGTTCATATAACAAATCTATTTAAGTTATATAATTATTGAGCATTTGTGTTTGCAAGTAATTTCTTGGTCAAAATAGGTGTGCGAAAATTCTATTAGGTGACCTTGTGACTTAATGTAACTTTGGTTCTACTATACTCTTAGTGAAAGTGTTGTGAGAGTGGGGGAAGATCTAATGGGGTAGGAGGGGGGGGGAAATGGGGGGGTGGGGGGTTTGGGTTTGTTAAAGGAAATTATAATATTTCTATGGAATAATGTGTTCTAAGTTTTCTAGTTACTGTCTTTCAAAAAAAGATTTATTTGTATGTGTTTATTGTTTTTTGTTGTTTTATTATTTGTTTATTGTTTTTTATTTTTAGTATATTTTGTATCAAGGTAATCAGTTATAGTATATTTGTACATGTTCTTCAGTCAGGTGTATTTTACACCTATTGTACACGAATTTCAGTATCTCTCTATGTTATTGTACATATACTGTTTACAGGAAGATATAATAGTTATTCTGTTCATTTAGCCCGTGTGGTTGAACTGTGTTCAATAAATAGATCCACCGGCTTTCTGCTTTTAGTAAAGCTGTTTCTAAATTTCCTCCTCTCATTCCTAAGCTCACTTTTTCTATACCCCAGCATTGTAAGTCATTTTGATTCGAGTTATGGAATTTTAAGAAATGTGCAGCTACACTAGTAATGTTTTTCATTTCCTCCTTATCTTTTGCTGCATTTTTAATGTTTCTTAAATGCTCCATTAATCTCAGGTGTAGTTTCCTTGAAGTCATTCCCACATAATATAAATTGCAAGTACAGAGTAGTACATAGATTACACTCTCTGTATTGCAACTTATGTATCTTTTGATGTTATGTTTTTTGCCGAACCTGTCTGTGATAGTGTCTGTACTGCGCATGTATTTACATGTGCTGCAGTTGCCACATTTCCTTGCTCCTGGTTTGAATGCCGAGATGGTTTTTAGATCTTTACTTGAAAGAAGCTAATAAACAACTAAAGGACAAATCATGTTACACAAGATTGCTACATAATCCCACAGAAGGATATTTGAAAATCTACTCGAATATGGTCAACAAGGCCTTTAAAGAAGGAGTCATCACTACCAAAGAATTTAAGTATCTAAAAGTGGATAAACCAAAAATTGCGACTTTTTATATGATACCGAAGATACATAAAAATGCAAAAAACCCACCAGGTAGGCCCATAGTGTCAGGCATTGAGAGCTTAACAGAAAAAGCCAGTACATACATTGATCTAAGATTACGACAATATGTAGAACTATTACCATCGTATGTACAAGACACAATGCAGGTACTACAAAGATTAGAAAATCTAACCCTAAATGACTCTACTTGGCTGGTGACTACGGATGTAGAATCCCTCTATACTTCGATTGACCATCAACAAGGTATCAAAGCCACAAGATACTTCCTAGAAAAATACTCAGAAGAAAATAGGGAACATGACAACTTTATTCTAAAATTGTTAGATTTCGTACTGACCTACAATTTCTTTACATTCGATGGTCAATTTTACCTGCAGACCAGAGGCACAGCCATGGGCACCACCTGTGCCCCCACCTATGCCAATCTGTTTTTAGGCTGGTGGGAGAAAGAATACGTATTCACAGATAATAACCAAAGGTACACTGATTGTATCCCTATGTGGATACGTTTCATAGATGACATCCTCTTTATCTGGGAGGGCACACACAGTGATTTACTAAACTTCCTGAAACATCTAAATCAGAATGACCTGAACATCAAGCTAACACATGAAGAAAGTCTTACCAAAATAAACTTTTTGGACATAACTATTAACAAAAACAGTGATGGCAATGTGACCACCGACCTGTACAGGAAACCTACAGCCGCAAACAGCTTGTTACACAGCACAAGTGCACATGCTCCAAGCACAATGAAAAGTCTACCTACAGGAGAGTTCTTAAGGCTACGCAGAAACTGCTCAGATGAGCAGGTATTTAACAACAGAGCTAAAGAATTGGAGGAGAGGCTATGGAGAAGAGGATACAGCAAAAGAAGTACTAAAAGAGCCAAATATAGAGCTTTACACACTCCAAGACATGACCTCCTTTTCAAAAAACATAAAAAGAGCTCTAATACACCAAGGCTAATTATGACATACAATAGCCAAACACCACAAATCCTGAATATTGTACAAAAACATTGGAACATCTTAATGATGGATCCGACATTAAAGACCATCCTAGGAGACAGACCTTCAGTTGGCTATAGAAGAACAAAAAATGTAAAAGATCTGGTAACAAGTAGCCATTTCCAGAAAAAGAAAACCATCTCGGCATTCAAACCAGGAGCAAGGAAATGTGGCAACTGCAGCACATGTAAATACATGCGCAGTACAGACACTATCACAGACAGGTTCGGCAAAAAACATAACATCAAAAGATACATAAGTTGCAATACAGAGAGTGTAATCTATGTACTACTCTGTACTTGCAATTTATATTATGTGGGAATGACTTCAAGGAAACTACACCTGAGATTAATGGAGCATTTAAGAAACATTAAAAATGCAGCAAAAGATAAGGAGGAAATGAAAAACATTACTAGTGTAGCTGCACATTTCTTAAAATTCCATAACTCGAATCAAAATGACTTACAATGCTGGGGTATAGAAAAAGTGAGCTTAGGAATGAGAGGAGGAAATTTAGAAACAGCTTTACTAAAAGCAGAAAGCCGGTGGATCTATTTATTGAACACAGTTCAACCACACGGGCTAAATGAACAGAATAACTATTATATCTTCCTGTAAACAGTATATGTACAATAACATAGAGAGATACTGAAATTCGTGTACAATAGGTGTAAAATACACCTGACTGAAGAACATGTACAAATATACTATAAAAAGAAATTCCTGAGGAGGAAAAAACTTAAGAGGATGCGCTTGGAACACAGGTTATCAAAGTGGGACCTACCACTTTATGATTGGGTTTGTACCCGTATGCATAAATAAAAAAAAATATTTTTATAAACAGCACAGTGTTTGGTATGTGTAAAAAATTTATAATAATGACGAAAATAAATTGTGTGTAAAACAAGTGCTCAGGACAATTTGTGTATAATATTAGTGATACATTGAAATAATCAGATATCACAGATAAACAATGATATTTGTGGCGATTAGTAAAATATAAAAAAAAAAAAAAAAAAAAAGTACTTATCAATGTCCCAAAAATTGCTGTGATGTAAAAAATAAGTGTCCAATCCTAATATGTGAACGGTGATGTGTTCAGGTGTTTGGCGTGCTCCTCTTGTGTCCCGCGGTGCGATGGGTCAGGGTGTCTAGAATGGAAGATAAACAAGGGGCGCCAACATAGTGTGAATCGTTCAAACAACAAGTATAAAAGTGATGTGCAAAAAACTACTCACAAGGAAAGTGGCACCTTAAATGAATAAGGTGCGATAAAGCAGGCTGACATTCAAATTCCAGCAGTCAGTACGCTGGAGGTCTCACCCAGAGGACCTGTGGAATCCAGATAGGCGTCTAGAAAGTAGCACCCACGTTTTTTAGGGCCAATGGCCGGACCAGGTGAGCTGCAAGCTGATAGGTGTTCTCCTGCTGCACTCACGCCACCGAGACTTTTCTCCAAAAACGACAGTGTCAGTGTATGAAAGGTTCCGTGGTAAAAGTCCTGTTTCAAAAACAAGTGGATCGTGGAAAGAAGCAAAAATACCGGGTCGTGGTATAAAACAAACAGTATTTATTTTGCAACGCGTTTATCAGTCTATTCCAGACCGTTTCATCAGGCATGATGAAACGGTCTGGAATAGACTGATAAACGCGTTGCAAAATAAATACTGTTTGTTTTATACCACGACCCGGTATTTTTGCTTCTTTCCACGATCCACTTGTTTTTGAAACAGGACTTTTACCACGGAACCTTTCATACACTGACACTGTCGTTTTTGGAGAAAAGTCTCGGTGGCGTGAGTGCAGCAGGAGAACACCTATCAGCTTGCAGCTCACCTGGTCCGGCCATTGGCCCTAAAAAACGTGGGTGCTACTTTCTAGACGCCTATCTGGATTCCACAGGTCCTCTGGGTGAGACCTCCAGCGTACTGACTGCTGGAATTTGAATGTCAGCCTGCTTTATCGCACCTTATTCATTTAAGGTGCCACTTTCCTTGTGAGTAGTTTTTTGCACATCACTTTTATACTTGTTGTTTGAACGATTCACACTATGTTGGCGCCCCTTGTTTATCTTCCATTCTCCACAAATATACTATAACTGATTACCTTGATACAAAATATACTAAAAATAAAAAACAATAAACAAATAATAAAACAACAAAAAACAATAAACACATACAAATAAATCTTTTTTTGAAAGACAGTAACTAGAAAACTTAGAACACATTATTCCATAGAAATATTATAATTTCCTTTAACAAACCCAAACCCCCCACCCCCCCCATTTCCCCCCCCCCCCTCCTACCCCATTAGATCTTCCCCCACTCTCACAACACTTTCACTAAGAGTATAGTAGAACCAAAGTTACATTAAGTCACAAGGTCACCTAATAGAATTTTCGCACACCTATTTTGACCAAGAAATTACTTGCAAACACAAATGCTCAATAATTATATAACTTAAATAGATTTGTTATATGAACAAATTAGATAAAGAATTGTAACACCATCACCACCCACACTCATCACAATTGTGTAGAATCACACAAAGCTTTGTTAGTCACACCAATCAGTAATCAATATTCATATTTTTCACTAAAACAAAATGACATAAACCTAGGACGTTTCATTTCCAACTAACACATCACAACCCAAATTCACACCTAATCTCCCCCAGCACTTATCACTCACACTAATACCAATGTTTCATCACACAGTATCCAATAAATACTACCATATATACGAATAACTAAATAAGAGTAATAATTCATAGTCACAAGCATAAATACCCTTTTGAGGTAATTTATAAGTAATACAAAAGTGTTCTTTTAATATTTCTTTATTGATCAAACAATATCTTATAACAAATACTGTTCAAGTACATCAAGAAATAAGTTTCAGTTAAATTTACGATCACAAAAACAATATACCTATTCAAGGTACAAGATCAATATTTACACGAAGCCATATTACAACTTGATAATTATCAGTATAACAGCTCACGAAACCCTAGCTCTGTATAGACACCTCCGAAATTAACAACAGATAGGAACTCCTAGCTGTCAATCAATTGGCCTCGGCAAATAGGGATATGAATACAAAATAGAGGAAGGCGGGACTTCCGGTTTAGCGGGTATATACCCCCAATCAAACGGCGGCTCGCCGCCTTTGACAAAGCCCGGAAGGGCGAAACTAGTTAGGAGTGTACGAGAGCGTTTGGGCGCTCTATATTTTTTTAAAAAGCCTAGCACTCAATGTAATCTAGAAAAACTACTATAGCTATACTTAGTTAATTTGTTGATTAGTCTGGGTTGTGCCGGACTTAGCCAGAATTAACATTATATCAATATAGATATTTATAGATTATATCCACTCTCCGGTCGCGCTTAAAACCGAAGTTCACACACTATACTGAGTATTTGCGAAAATACAATTGGAAATGAGAATTATTACTAGCGATAGTAGTAACATAAACAGATTGAACCTTAGGTCCTCTCTATAACAGAGATAGACAAGCGTGATTGTAATTTACAGTGGCTGAACCGAGATTGAGGCTGCTCTCAAATTAAGATACTGCCCGATTGAGGGACTAAAATTAGCAACACAGCCTAATATAATGCACCAAGACAACGATAATACAGAGATAATACTGTTGTAAGAATAAAAATATAGGCATTCAGGCTATATAGTTGTACCGTACATAAAATACCAGCTTTATTGAGATGCATATTAGAAACAGGTTCTCTCTGTAGCAGAAACTGATACAAGCACAAATGTGATATATAGTAACACAATAGAGACAGTGTTTTCTCCCAAATGGACATAATGTCTGATCAAAGAGTATAAGTCTGCAACACAGCCCATAATAATGCACTAGGATACTGATAATATAGAAACATTACTGTCTCAAAATTAACATACAGGCATTTAGGCTGCAAGTGTGGAATGTACATTATGTATCAGTTCAATTGAGACACAAAGTAGAAACACAGAGAAAGTGCTGCTTTCAAAATAAACTATCAATGCCCAAAATTTCATGTATCAGTAAAATAACAATACACGAAAGGTTCTATTAATAATTCCAATTGGTCCAATACTCACAAACAAGCAGAGAATACACGATACTAATCGAATAAACTAAAGTCTAAGGCCTAGATTTAGAGTTCGGCGGTAGCCGTCAAAACCAGCGTTAGAGGCTCCTAACGCTGGTTTTGGCCGCCCGCTGGTATTTGGAGTCAGTCAGGAAAGGGTCTAACGCTCACTTTTCAGCCGCGACTTTTCCATACCGCAGATCCCCCTACGCCATTTGCGTATCCTATCTTTTCAATGGGATCTTCCTAACGCTGGTATTTAGAGTCGTTTCTGCAGTGAGCGTTAGAGCTCTAACGACAAAATTCCAGCCGCCTGAAAATAGCAGGAGTTAAGAGCTTTCTGGCTAACGCCGGTTTATAAAGCTCTTAACTACTGTACCCTAAAGTACACTAACACCCATAAACTACCTATGTACCCCTAAACCGAGGTCCCCCCACATCGCCGCCACTCGATTAAAATTTTTAACCCCTAATCTGCCGACCGCCACCTACGTTATCCTTATGTACCCCTAATCTGCTGCCCCTAACCCCGCCGACCCCTATATTATATTTATTAACCCCTAACTTGCCCCACACAACGTCGCCGCAAGCTACTTAAAATAATTAACCCCTAATCTTCCGACCGCAAATCGCCGCCACCTACGTTATCCCTATGTACCCCTAATCTGATACCCCTAGCATCGCCGACCCCTATATTATATTTATTAACCCCTAATCTGCCCCCCTCAACGTCGCCGACACCTAACTTCAATTATTAACCCCTAATCTGCCGACCGGAGCTCACCGCTATTCTAATAAATGTATTAACCCCTAAAGCTAAGTCTAACCCTAACACTAACACCCCCCTAAGTTAAATATAAGTTTTATCTAACAAAATTAATTAACTCTTATTAAATAAATGATTCCTATTTAAAGCTAAATACTTACCTGTAAAATAAATCCTAATATAGCTACAATATAAATTATTATTATATTATAGCTATTTTAGGATTAATATTTATTTTACAGGCAACTTTGTAATTATTTTAACCAGGTACAATAGCTATTAAATAGTTAAGAACTATTTAATAGTTACCTAGTTAAAATAATAACAAATTTACCTGTAAAATAAATCCTAACCTAAGATATAATTAAACCTAACACTACCCTATCAATAAAATAATTAAATAAACTACCTACAATTACCTACAATTAACCTAACACTACACTATCAATAAATTAATTAAACACAATTCCTACAAATAAATACAATTAAATAAACTAGCTAAAGTACAAAAAATAAAAAAGAACTAAGTTACAGAAAATAAAAAAATATTTACAAACATAATAAAAATATTACAACAATTTTAAACTAATTACACCTACTCTAAGCCCCCTAATAAAATAACAAAGCCCCCCAAAATAAAAAATTCCCTACCCTATTCTAAATTAAAAAAGTTACAAGCTCTTTTACCTTACCAGCCCTGAACAGGGCCCTTTGCGGGGCATGCCCCAAGAATTTCAGCTCTTTTGCCTGTAAAAAAAAACATACAATACCCCCCCCCCAACATTAAAACCCACCACCCACATACCCCTAATCTAACCCAAACCCCCCTTAAATAAACCTAACACTAATCCCCTGAAGATCTTCCTACCTTGTCTTCACCATCCAGGTATCACCGATCCGTCCTGGCTCCAAGATCTTCATCCAACCCAAGCGGGGGTTGGCGATCCATAATCCGGTGCTCCAAAGTCTTCCTCCTATCCGGCAAGAAGAGGACATCCGGACCGGCAAACATCTTCTCCAAGCGGCATCTTCGATCTTCTTCCATCCGGTGCGGAGCGGGTCCATCTTGAAGCAGGCAACGCGGATCCATCCTCTTCTTCCGATGTCTCCCGACTAATGACGGTTCCTTTAAGGGACGTCATCCAAGATGGCGTCCCTCGAATTCCGATTGGCTGATAGGATTCTATCAGCCAATCGGAATTAAGGTAGGAATTTTCTGATTGGCTGATGGAATCAGCCAATCAGAATCAAGTTCAATCCGATTGGCCGATCCCATCAGCCAATCAGATTGAGCTTGCATTCTATTGGCTGATCGGAACAGCCAATAGAATGCCGAGCTCAATCTGATTGGCTGATTGGATCAGCCATCGGATTTGAACTTGATCCTGATTGGCTGATTCATCAGTCACAATCAAGAAAATTCCTACACTTAATTCCGTATTGGCTGATAGGATCCTATCAGCCTATCGGAATTCGAGGGACGCCCCTTGGATGA